>NC_053023.1:13006760-13188133 GCF_003073215.2 Triticum urartu
GGCGCCTCCCTCTCCCTCCCATGACACATCTCCCTCCTCCCGCAGCGCTTGGCGAAGCCCTGTTGGAATCCCGCTACTTCCACCACCATGCCGTCGTGCTGCTGGATCTCCATCAACCTCTCCTCCCCCCTTGCTGGATCAAGAAGGAGGATACGTCGCTGCTCCGTACGTGTGTTGAACGCGGAGGTGCCGTCCGTTCGGCGCTAGGATCATCGGTGATTTGGATCACGACGAGTACGACTCCATCAACCCCGTTCTCTTGAACGCTTCCGCGCGCGATCTACAAGGGTATGTAGATCCACTCCTCCCTCGTTGCTAGATGACTCCATAGATTGATCTTGGTGATACGTAGAAAATTTTGAATTATTGCTACGTTCCCCAACAGTGGCATCATGAGCTAGGTCTATGCGTAGTTTCTATGCACGAGTAGAACACAAAGTAGTTGTGGGCGTTGATTTTGTTCAATATGCTTACCGTTACTAGTCCAATCTTGATTCGGTGGCATTGTGGGATGAAGCGGCCCGGACCGACCTTACACGTACTCTTACGTGAGACTGGTTCCACCGACTGACATGCACTAGTTGCATAAGGTGGCTAGCGGGTGTCTGTCTCTCCCACTTTAGTCGGATCGGATTCGATGAAAAGGGTCCTTATGAAGGGTAAATAGCAATTGGCATATCACGTTGTGGTTTTTGCGTAGGTAAGAAACGTTCTTGCTAGAAACCCATAGCAGCCACGTAAAACATGCAAACAACAATTAGAGGGCGTCTAACTTGTTTTTGCAGGGTATGCTATGTGATGTGATATGGCCAAAAGGATGTGATGAATGATATATGTGATGTATGAGATTGATCATGTTCTTGTAATAGGAATCACGACTTGCATGTCGATGAGTATGACAACCGGCAGGAGCCATAGGAGTTGTCTTAATTTATTTATGACCTACGTGTCAACATAAACGTCATGTAATTACTTTACTTAATTGCTAACCGTTAGCTGTAGTAGTAGAAGTAATAGTTGACGAGACAACTTCATGAAGACACGATGATAGAGATCATGATGATGGAGATCATGGTGTCATGCCGGTGACGATGATGATCATGGAGCCCCGAAGATGGAGATCAAGAGGAGCAAAGTGATGATGGCCATATCATGTCACTATTTGATTGCATGTGATGTTTATCATGTTTATGCATCTTGTTTACTTAGAACGACGGTAGTAAATAAGATGATCCCTCATAATAATTTCAAGAAGGTGTTCCCCCTAACTGTGCACCGTTGCGAAAGTTCGTCGTTTCGAAGCACCACGTGATGATCGGGTGTGATAGATTCTTACGTTCGCATACAACGGGTGTTGACGAGCCTAGCATGTACAGACATGGCCTCGGAACACAAGCAAAACACTTAGGTTGACTTGACGAGCCTAGCATGTACAGACATGGCCTCGGAACACAAGAGACCGAAAGGTCGAGCATGAGTCGTATAGAAGATACGATCAACATGAAGATGTTCACCGATGTTGACTAGTCCGCTCACGTGATGATCGGACACAGCCTAGTTGACTCGGATCATGTAATCACTTAGATGACTAGAGGGATGTCTATCTGAGTGGGAGTTCATAAGATGAACTTAATTATCCTGAACATAGTTAAAAGGTCTTCGCAAATTATGTCATAGCTCGCGCTTTAGTTCTACTGTTTAGATATGTTCCTAGAGAAAATTTAGTTGAAAGTTGAGAGTAGTAATTATGCAGACTAGGTCCGTAAACTGAGGATTGTTCTCATTGCTTCATAGAAGGCTTATGTCCTTAATGCACCGCTCAGTGTGCTGAACCTCGAACGTTGTCTGTGGATGTTGCGAACATCTGACATACACATTTTGATAACTACGTGATAGTTCAGTTAAACGGTTTAGAGTTGAGGCACCGAAGACGTTTTGAAACGTCACGAAACATATGAGATGTTTCGAGGGCTGAAATTGGGATTTCAGGCTCGTGCCCACGTCAAGAGGTATAAGACCTCCGACGATTTTCTTAGCCTGCAAACTAAGGGAGAAAAGCTCAATTGTTGAGCTTGTGCTCAGATTGTCTAAGTACAACAATCATTTGAATCGAGTGGGAGTTGATCTTCCAGATGAGATAGTGATGTTTCTCCGAAGTCATTACCACCAAGCTGCTAGAGCTTCGTGATGAACTATAATATATCAGGGACATATATGATGATCCTTGAGATATTCGTGATGTTTGACACCACAAAAGTAGAGATCAAGAAGGAGCATCAATTATTGATGGTTAGTGAAACCACTAGTTTCAAGAAGGGCAAGGGCAAGAAGGGATACTTCATGAAACGGCAATTCAGTTGCTGCTCTAGTGAAGAAACCCAAGGTTGAACCCAAACCCGAGACTAAGTGCTTCTGTAATAAGAGGAACAACCACTGGAGCAGAATTACCCTAGATACTTGGTAGATGAGAAGGCTGGCAAAGTCAATAGAAGTATATTGGATATACATTGTGTTAATGTGTACTTTACTAGTACTCCTAGTAGCACCATGGTATTAGACACCGGTTCGGTTGCTAAATGTTAGTAAACTCGAAATAAAAGGCTGCGGAGTAAACAGAGACTAGCTAAAGGTGAGCTGGCAATATGTGTTGAAAGTGTTTCCAAGGTTGATATGATCAAGCATCGCACGCTCCCTCTACCATCGAGATTGGTATTAAAACCTAAATAATTGTTATTTGGTTTTTGCGTTGAGCACAGACATGATTTGATTATGTCTATCGCGATACGGTTATTCATTTAAGGAGAATAATGGTTACTCTGTTTATTTGAATAATACCTTCAATGGTCTTGCACCTAAAATGAATGGTTCATTGAATCTCGATCATAGTGATACACATGTTCATGCCAAAAGATATAAGATAGTAATGATAGTACCACCTACTTGTGGCACTGCCACTTGAGTCATATTGGTATAAAACGCATGAAGAAGCTCCATGTTGATGGATCTTTGGACTCACTCGTTTTTGAAAAAAAAAGATTGAGACATGCGAACCATGTCTATTGGCATATATGCATGAAGAAACTCCATGAAGATGGATCGTTTGGACTCACTTGATTTTGAATCACTTGAGACATGCAAATCATACCACATGGGCAAGATGACTGAAAGCCTCGTTTTCAGTAAAATGGAACTAGAAAGCAACTTGTTGGAAGTAATACATTTTGATGTGTGCAATCCAATGAGTGTTGAGGCATGTAGTGGATACCGTTATGTCTTACTTCACAGATGATTTGAGTAGATGTTGACTATATTTACTTGATGAATCACGAGTCTGAATTATTGAAAGGTTCAAGTAATTTCAGGGTGAAGTTGAAAGATCGTCGTGACAAGAGGATAAAATATCTATGATATGATCATAGAGATGAATATCTGAATTACGAGTTCGGCACAAAATTAAGACATTGTGGAAATTGTTTCACAACTAATACAGCCTGGAACACCATAGTGTGATGGTGTGTCCGAACATCATAACTGCACCCTATTGGATATGATGCATACCATGATGTCTCTTATCGAATTACCACGATAGTTTATGGGTTAGGCATTAAATACAATCACATTCACTTTAAATAGGGCACCACGTAATTCCGATGAGATGACACCATATGAACTAGGGTTTAGAGAAACCTAAGCTGTCATTTCTTAGAAGTTTGGGGCTGCGACGCTTATGTGAAAAAGTTCCAGGCTGATAAGCTCGAACCCAAAGCGGATAAATGCATCTTCATAGGACACCCAAAATAGTTGGGTATACCTCCTGTCTCAGATCCGAAAGCAATAAGGGATTGTTTCTAGAATTGGGTCCTTTCTCGAGGAATAGTTTTTCTCGAAAGAATTGAGTGGGAGGATGGTGGAGACTTGATGAGGTTATTGAACTGTCTCTTCAACTAGTGTGTGGCAGGGCACAGGAAGTTGTTCCTGTGGCACCTACACCAATTGAAGTGGAAGCTTATGATAGTGATCATGAAACTTTAGATCAAGTCACTACCAAACCTCGTGGGATGACAAGGATGCGTACTACTTCAGAGTGGTACGTAATCCTGTCTTGGAAGTCATGTTGCTAGACAACAATGAACCTACGAGCTATGGAGAAGCGATGGTGGGCCCGGATTCCGATAAATGGCTCGAGGCCATAAAATCCGAGAGAGGATCCATGTATGGAAACAAAGTGTAGACTTTGACAGAACAGCTCGATGGTCGTGAGGCTGTTGAGTACAGATGGATTTTAAAAGGAAGACGGACAATGATGGTAGGTATCACCATTAAGAAAGCTCGACTTGTCGTTAAGATGTTTCCGACAAGTTCAAGGAGTTGACTGCGATGAGACTTTCTCACTCGTAGCGTTGCTAAGAGTCTGTTGGAATTATATTAGCAATTACTGCATTATTTGTGAAATCTTGCAGATAGGATGCCAAAACCATTGTTTCCTCGACGATTTTTGAGGAAAGGTTGTATGTGATACAACCGGAAGGTTTTGTTAATCCTGAAAGATGCTAATAAGTATGCAAAGCTCCAGCAATCCTTCTAAGGACTGGAGTAAGCATCTCGGAGTTGGAATGTATGCTTTGATAAGATGATCAAAGTTTTGGGTGTATACAAAGTTTATGAGAAACTTGTATTTCCAAAGAAGTGAGTGGGAGCACTATAGAATTTATGATGAATATATGTTGTTGACATGTTGTTGATCAGAAATGACGTAGAATTTCTAGAAAGCATATAGGGTTATTTGGAAAGTATTTTTCAATGGAAAGCCTGGATTAAGCTACTTGAACATTGAGCATCAAGATCTATAAGCATAGATCAAAATTCTTAATGGTACTTTCAAATGAGCACATACCTTGACATGATCTTGAAGGTGTTCAAGATGGATCAGTCAAAGAAGGAGTTCTTGCCTGAGTTGTAAGGTATGAAGTTAAGACTTAAAGCTCGACCACGGCAGAATAGAGAGAAAGGATGAAGGTCGTCCCCTATGCTTAAGACATAGGCCCTACAGTATGCTATGATGTGTACCGCACCTGAAATGTGCCTTGCCATGAGTCATTCAAGGGGTACAAGAGTGATCCAAGAATGGATCACAAGACAACGGTCAAAGTTATCCTTAGTAACTAGTGGACTAAGGAATTTTCTCGATTATGGAGGTGGTAAAAGAGTTCGACGTAAAGAGTTACGTCGATGCAAGCTTAAGACCTATCCGGATAGCTCTGAGTAGAGATACCAGATACGTATAATGGAGCAACAATTTAGAATAGCTCCAAGTAGAACAGTTATTTGAAATGGCTCCAAATATAGCGTAGTAGCTGCATCTACAAGATGACATAGAGATTTGCGAAGTACATACGGATCTGAAAGATTCAGACCCGTTGACTATAACATCTCTCACAAGCATAACATGATCAAACCCAGAACTCATCGAGTGTTAATCACATGGTAATGTGAACTAGATTATTGACTCTAGTAAACTCTTTGGGTGTTAGTCACATGGGGATGTGACCTTGAGTGTTAATCACATATCGATGTGAACTGGATTATTGACTCTAGTGCAAGTGGGAGACTGTATGCCCTAGAGGCAATAATAAATTAGTTATTATTATATTATACTTCATTGTTCATGATAATCGTTTATTATCCATGCTAGAATTGTATTGATAGGAAACTCAGATACATGTGTGGATACATAGACAACACCATGTCCCTAGTAAGCCTCTAGTTGACTAGCTCGTTGATCAATAGATGGTTACGGTTTCCTGACCATGGACATTGGATGTCATTGATAACGGGATCACATCATTAGGAGAATGATGTGATGGACAAGACCCAATCCTAAGCCTAGCACAAAGATCATGTAGTTCGTATGCTAAAGCTTTTCTAAATGTCAAGTATCATTTCCTTAGACCATGAGATTGTGCAACTCCCGGATACCGTAGGAGTGCTTTGGGTGTGCCAAACGTCACAACGTAACTGGGTGGCTATAAAGGTGAAGAAAGAGCTGAATAAGTTTGTCGAAAATAATGAGACACCAGAATTCAAGGGCAGATATGAGAAGATCAGAGATCACTGGCCTGCATGTGTGGCCCACAAGACATCGGAAAAGAGTAAGAAGATGTCAGCGACAAACAAGCAAAATGCTGCGAAGAAGAAGCATCACCATCGCACGGGGTCAGGTGGCTACCTCGTAGCCCGGCCTAAGTGGGCCAAGACTGAGAATGATCTGGTTGATAAAGGGATCGAACCAGAGACAATTAACTGGCCAGACCGTTGCTGGACTTGGTTCTTCGGGGCTGGCGGAACCTTGGACCCTGTAACAGGGAAGTGCATTTGGACGAACGATCAAATGGACATACCAGTCAGGAAGCTTCAGCAGTATATCGAAGCAGCGCAGCAAGGGACGTTCTTTCCAGACAGAGAGAACGACGAGCTCACAATGGCCCTTGAGAATCCTGAGCACCCTGGATGGACATGAGGCACGCCAGGCTCCATTCCGTGGAAGGTTGGGTTTCCGGACGCAGGCGGTTACAAATCCCAGGAGAGGAGGAAAAAATTGCAGCAGACCCAAATGCAGGCGCTGGAAGCAAGGGTACAAGCGATAGAGGAACGAGAAGCAAATCGCAGCAAACGTACTGCCGAAGCTTCCCCTGAAGCTACCCCGCCATCTCAGCGGAGAAGCAGCGTGGCTTCCACCGAGCTGCTTCAGCCGGAGCATGCCTTGACGGCTCCTGCCAGCTATCCCGTGGATGCTATCATGGAGTCTCAAAATTGCCACCTTATGACGCAATGGATGAATTTGAAGGTCAAGGTGGCTATTGGCTCTGTTTATCCTACTGAACCCGGCGCAACTTTTCACTGCCGACTGATTCTAGAAGGATATGCTAGGGTGATGGTGGATGAAATAACGGAGGGATTTGAGGACCTCCAGCTTGACCACCCTAGCGGTGAAGGGGAGACTAGGCTGGGGTCTGCTCTGAAGACTCCATGCCTATGGCGGAAGGAGCTCATCAACCTTCTGAACTGGACGCCTCCGCCGCCTCCTCCTCCTCCTCCGGCAAGTCAGGGCACTCCACCTCCTCCACCGCCTCCTCCTCCGGCGAGTCAGGGCACTCCGCCTCCTCCACCACCTCCTCCTCCGGCGAGTGACGGCACTCCGCCTCCTTCTCCGCCTGCGCCGACGCGCCCGAGCAGCCAGCCTCCTCCTTCTCCGCCTCGTCAGCAAGGGCGGAAGAGACCTACCGCCGCTCCGGCTGCTCCGGCGCGTCGTAGTCCTTCTCCTCTGCCTCGTAAGCAAGTAAAGAAGACAACCGCTCCGTCTGCTCTGCCGGCGTCTAGCAGTACAGCCAGAGGCGGGAGGAAATACAGATTTGGTCCTTCTTTGAAGACTCCAGAGAAGTTACCATACGAGAGGACCCCGGAGGAGAACGCCGAGATCGCACGAGAAGAAGTGAGGAACTACTTTGAAGGGGTGAAATTAAAGAAACATCCACCTCCGGAGGAGAAGGTAGATCCGGTGAAAGCGAAGTGCACTCTGGCTGCCCTGACAAAACCACCCAAGTGAGCGAAGTGCACTCTGACGAAGCGGAGCGGTCGGGAAGTACTGTCAGTGATCAAAGGCTGAAAGAACGACGAGCTGGGAAACAAATTGCCTAGCTCGGCGAATAAGCGAAGCAATCGTGCCCCCCGCTCAAGGTCCCTAGCGACAACGTCGCTAATGATCCGAGGATGGTGCCTGGTTATAGCAATCTTGGCGATTACCTGCCCGACGATGTACATTGTGATTTCATGGAGGTGCAGATACAAAGATATGAGTACGGGAAGCCTCTCGTCAAAGATGAAAGATCTCTATCAACGATGATGCGAAGTTTGCATGATTGGTACTTGAAAATCTGCAGAGACTCTGGCGGGAGGAGTACTTTGTATGTGAAAGTTAAAAAGGAGCATGACCTCGTTGGAATTGAACTGTTGCCTGTTCCATTTGAGGAGTTCTTTCAGTTTTTCAGTCAATTGGCCCTCGATAAAACAACGGTCACCTGCTACTGTCTGTAAGTAGTACTACTTCTGTCATTAAGTCTCACTATATAGCTCATCTCTTTCATTGCATGTATTTATAATCATCCTCACTATATTATGCAGATTGAAGATCGCCGAATTGAAGAAAAGACAAGTCGGTGATATTGGGTTCATTAACACATATCTCATAGATGCAACTCAGGTTAAATTTCATGTCGCAGATACCGAGGCCAACTTGCTACGATCGTTGGTAATAAATAAAAACAAAGATATAATACTCTTTCCTTACAACTTGAAGTGAGTGTTACTGTCTTGTGCGTATTCGGTTTCCCTTATATATTAGTCAAGGTTATAGTAATGTAATTGATGAGTTATGCATGCGTGTGCAGTTATCACTATATTCTCTTAGAGATTAGGCTTGAGCAGGGACTAGTAACCGTCTTAGACTCAAGACGAAAAGATCCCCAGGACTATGCAGACATGACTCAAATGCTCGAGAAGTAAGTTAAATCGATCATTATCCACCATATCAGCAACTTTGTTCATTTCCTGATATATCAAGTAATTGTTTTCTTTGTCTGGCAGGGTTTGGAAAAAATTCTCCAAAAAAGCTCCAGGACTCCCGAAGAAGATGCAATTTAGACACCCGAAAGTAAGTACTATAGTAGCATGTTCCACGCATCTCCTATTGATTCAAGCGCTAGTTTCATCAATACCATTTGGCATTCTTGCTTATCAGTTTGATTGACCTCTATTTCTTGTAAAGTGGTTGTGGCAGGAACAAGGGAATGATTTCTGTGGATACTACGTTTGTGAGTCCATCCGCCACATGACCTATGAGCGGGGCTACACTGAAGAACAATATGAAGTACGTAAATAACAACATTCACAATTTTATTTTATTACCATCATTTGTGTTGAGTTTCATTCATTCATATATATATGTATTGACCCCCTTCTTCAAATTAGATGTTTCGGAAGCGGGATGAACTCCTAGCACCAGCTCGCATCCGAGCAATTCAAGAGGAATTGGCGGCATTCTTTCTTGACCACGTGATCGCTGAAGACGGAGAATACTATGTGGACCATGAGTCCGTATGATTATATTTGTAAGAGATAATTATTGTATATATGTAGTCGGTAGTGTCGGATAGATATACGAGAACTTGTTGTTCGACCAATCTCTCGGAGAAGCAGAGGTGGTCAATATCACTTCTCTCTGTATGCATATATGTTCATGACGATCTTTTGTTTCCTTCGTTTGCTTACTAGCTAGCTAGCGTGTCTAGTCCTCTCTATACGTATGTATAGTACGTAGCGTCGACCAAGCACGGACATAAGAGAGGACACTTCTCTCTATTAATTATAGCTAGCTAACACAATATATGAAACACCTAAATTAACCCCCCAAAACCCCCCACCCCCCCCCCCCTTCCAAAAAAAAACCCACCCCCCCGAAATGCTGACGCGTGGATGCCTATTGGTCCCGGTTGGTGCCACCAACCGGGACCAAAGGGTCTCCTGCATGGGCTCCGCGCACAGGCCACGTGGAGGCCCATCTGTCCCGGTTCTGGATTGAACCGGGACTAAAGGGACAGGGCATTAGTACCGACCCTTTAGTCCCGGTTCAGGAACCGGGACAACAGGCCCTTTTTCTACCAGTGGGGCCTTCAAATCTTGACAAATTTTGACAAAATGTGTGATGAGCTTGAGAGGAAGAGGGAAAAGAACAGAGAGGAGAGGGGAAAGGGGAAGAACAGAGCGAGCTCGGATGGACGAAGGGTCTATGTAGGACGACCTTTAGTACCGGTTCGTGATACGACCCGGTACTAAAGGTGCTGGAGGGGCCCCGGACTAACAACATCCTGCCACCACTCACTTTAGTACCGACTCGTGGCACGGACCGGTGCTAAAGGTTCGCCACGAACCGGTACTAATGAGAGCGGCCGGCTAGCCATTGGAACCAGCACTAATGCACACATTAGTGCTGGCTCAAATTCAAACCGGCACTAATGTGCTTCACGTTTGACCCTTTTTCTACTAGTGAAAGCGCCCGTATCTGTGGACCCTACTATAGCTAGCATACAGTGTGTAAAGGAGCTGTCAAGATCATGCCGAGGATTAACCTGTTTTTCATATAGTTAATCTGAGGCCGATGTGTACAAGTTCAGAAAAGCCATGTGCATACGACTTCATCATTGTTAGTTGTGACTTGGACGTGTGAATGGTAAGTTGCATTCAGAAAATCTTGGAGCTAATTGTGTGTTTTTTACTTCTGTTTTTTCAAGATATTTTATAAGTAACAAGTAAATATTTTTTTTGGAGGTAAGAAACTTGCGATATTAAGGGGATAAATACAAACTAATCAAGAGACATGAGACAATCCATAAAGCAATTGATCATGATCAAATTTATAAGCCCCCCTAACCAAAACCTCCCACATTAGGATTGCTTGTTAATGGCTGATCAAGCTTGATGGATTCCCCCTTTGAAACAAGAAGTTCTGGTCTAGACATCTGTATCACAACCTAGCGTTATCTAGATCTTTCGTTGATCCAGGCGATTTTGGGAAAGGACTCAGCATTCTCTCACAAAAGGCCAGGCCTTGAGTTTCTAGCGACTCATATATCTCGATAAATAGATAATTCAAAAAGTAATAAATATGAGCGAGTTAAATAAAGTATTGATATAACTAGAATTGCGGAAGCAAATACCAGTTTTCTAAAAAACTAAAAAGTATCTAATAGAAATCCAAAGAGCTTTTTTTAGGATTAAACAAAAGGGTTGACAAATAAAAAGCGCCCGTATCGATCCTTCTATTGATAAGCACCATCCGAAATATGAATCACCCGCAGCTTGAGCAGAACTACTCCAGAAGTCTAAGTAATTTAGGTCACCATATTCTAGGATTTTTGATAATCTATGACTAACGTCATTTCATAATACCGCCTACCCCAAGGGAAGTCGAATCCCCGATGCCTGCTTGAAAGACAGATATCCCGAACCACTAGACGATAGAGGCAAATAGGTAGAACAGAGAGCTAACCTAAGGAGTGAGCTTATTGTAGTTGGTATAAAGGTGGAAATAAAGGATTGTCCTGCTACTACTTCCTTGATTCCTGGGAAAGAAGGAAGACCTGGAAGTCCTTTTCAGATACAAGAAAACGATTCAGTTCTAGATCCAAAGATCGTAGTTCTCAAATGAGCACTCGAAAAGATTGTGGAGGTTCCTTCTCACTTGCTTAAAAAATTACTTTGCAAAATAAGGAGAAAGAATATAAATCTTCTAATGGATAAAAGATGATAAATAATAATACCGGACTATTATGCCTCGAGTCTGTCATTTTGGACCAACGTCTTTGTCTATCATTTTCCATCCATGTAAAAAAGGTAGGCACAACACCTTACAGTTGTTAAATACTGCAATACATTATCATTCACAAAAATGAATCTCATAACAGGTGGCATGCCGTTCCAAGGCAAGCTGCTCCTGTGGTGCTTCAAGGCATCATATTTTCCATTTTGAATTAAGAAGGCGAGAATAAGGAAGTTGGAATGTGATGATCAAAAGTAGGAAAAAATCCCCCTCAGTCAAGCTATTCGACAATCCCAGCCTCAATCGATTCCAACTCAATAGCATGACCCATACCAATACTTGGAAGAACAAAGGCCTGAACATTAGTATTAATATGTGTTGGAAATATGCCCTAGAGGCAATAATAAATTAGTTATTATTATATTTCCTTGTTCATGATAATCGTTTATTATCCATGCTAGAATTGTATTGATAGGAAACTCAGATGCATGTGTGGATACATAGACAACACCATGTCCCTAGTAAGCCTCTAGTTGACTAGCTCGTTGATCAATAGATGGTTACGGTTTCCTGACCATGGACATTGGATGTCATTGATAACGGGATCACATCATTAGGAGAATGATGTGATGGACAAAGACCCAATCCTAAGCCTAGCACAAGATCATGTAGTTCGTATGCTAAAGCTTTTCTAATGTCAAGTATCATTTCCTTAGACCATGAGATTGTGAAACTCCCGGATACCGTAGGAGTGCTTTGGGTGTGCCAAATGTCACAACGTAACTGGGTGGCTATAAAGGTACACTACAGGTATCTCCGAAAGTGTCTGTTGGGTTGGCACGAATCGAGACTGGGATTTGTCACTCCGTGTAAACGGAGAGGTATCTCTGGGCCCACTCGGTAGGACATCATCATAATGTGCACAATGTGATCAAGGAGTTGATCACGGGATGATGTGTTACGAAACGAGTAAAGAGACTTGCCGGTAATGAGATTGAACAAGGTATCGGGATACCGACGATCGAATCTCGGGCAAGTATCGTACCGCTAGACAAAGGGAATTGTATACGGGATTGATTAAGTCCTTGACATCGTGGTTCATCCAATGAGATCATCGTGGAACATGTGGGAGCCAACATCGGTATCCAGATCCCGCTGTTGGTTATTGACCGTAGAGTCATCTCGGTCATGTCTGCATGTCTCCCGAACCCGTAGGGTCTACACACTTAAGGTTCGGTGACGCTAGGCTTATAGAGATATTAGTATGCGGTAACCCGAAAGTTGTTCGGAGTCCCGGATGAGATCCCGGACGTCACGAGGAGTTCCGGAATGGTCCGGAGGTAAAGAATTATATATAGGAAGTGCTATTTCGGCTATCGGGACAAGTTTTGGGGTCACCGGTATTGTACTGGGACCACCGGAAGGGTCCCGGGGGTCCACCGGGTGGGGCCACCTGCCCCGGGGGGCCACATGGGCTGTAGGGGGTGCGCCTTGGCCTATATGGGCCAAGGGCACCAGCCCCAAGAGGCCCGTGCGCCAAGAGATGAGGGAAAGGAAGAGTCCTAAAGGGGGAAGGCACCTCCGAGGTGCCTTGGGGAGGAGGGACTCCTCCCTTGGCCGCACCCTTCCTTGGAGGAAGGGCCAAGGCTGCGCCCCCCCTCTCCCTTGGCCCTATATATAGTGGGGGGGAAGGGAGGGCAGCAACACCTAAGCCCTGGCGCCTCCCTCTCCCTCCCATGACACATCTCCCTCCTCCCGCAGCGCTTGGCGAAGCCCTGTTGGAATCCCGCTACTTCCACCACCATGCCGTCGTGCTGCTGGATCTCCATCAACCTCTCCTCCCCCCTTGCTGGATCAAGAAGGAGGATACGTCGCTGCTCCGTACGTGTGTTGAACGCGGAGGTGCCGTCCGTTCGGCGCTAGGATCATCGGTGATTTGGATCACGACGAGTACGACTCCATCAACCCCGTTCTCTTGAACGCTTCCGCGCGCGATCTACAAGGGTATGTAGATCCACTCCTCCCTCGTTGCTAGATGACTCCATAGATTGATCTTGGTGATACGTAGAAAATTTTGAATTATTGCTACGTTCCCCAACAATATGAGCATCACATGCATCAACCTCCTATAGTTTATTTTCCAATGTTTGAAGGGGTCGGCTCTTTGATACAAAAGTTTTGAATATTACGCTTAGTTCAAAGGAGTAGTCTATGTTGTTCAAAATAATGCTTGTGGCTTTCATTTTCAGTCAGATTTTGATGAAGTTCACTGAAGGTCAGTAACTAAACCACATACATAGAAGGTACAACCAGCCGTGAAACGGGGCAAAATGTGACACATATTTGGCTAAATTGAGTAAAAGTTGGGAACTTCCGCTAAATAGGACAAGAAACTTGGAGAGCCCACTCCCTCCCGCCAGGGTTAAGCCGCCGCCGCCAGGCCGCCGGCTCGCGCGCCCCGGCACTCCCCGCTCCCCTCTTCCACCTCCCCCTCCCGTTCCCGCCCCTGCGCCGCCTGGCCGGGGTGGCGCGCCCCTCCCCTTTCCTCGGCCCCCACCCCTGTGAGATCTCCCCCGCCGCCGCCGGCGGGTGCCCCGACGCTGGCCCGGGTGCTGCCGGCGGCGGCGGGCCCTTCTGTACCCGCGCGTTCGTCTCCTTCCCGGGGCTGGTGACGGCGGCGGTGATGCTCAGCTGGGCGGCGGCCCGGCGACCCGGCGGTAGGCGCGGTGGCAGTGCTGCCCTTGGCAGCAGGGCGGCGTGGTGGCGTGCGGTGGCCGGCGGCGCGTCCCCGGCCCAGATCTGGGCCCTCCCGGCCCCATATGGGTCCTAGCGGGTCGGTCCCCGGCGTGGCTTCATCGTCGTCTGGGTGGTGAGGTGGAGGAGCAGCTCGGACGGGGGGAGGCGATGTCGACGGCGTGCCTGCTGCAGCGTGATGGGGGGAGCTTTACGGGCATGGAGTCCCCGGACGGGCCTGTGGGCCCACGGGCCTGGTATACTCCTGCTATTTTGTTCGGTCGGCTACCGTCGTTGACGGTGGAGGTTGTGTCCTCCCGCGTGTCGACGGTGCTGCGGCCCCTAGTCCCGGCTCCTATCCCTTGTTGTGCAGACCTCACTTCGTGGTGCCATGGTGAGACGGTGTGGAGGCTTCTTGACCATGGCGCAAGATGGTGGTCAGTTTGGTGGCAGGCTCTGGAGCACCCGAGGTAAAGGTTGGGATCGGGGGAAACCCCTGTTGGCCTATCCGACACCGACGCGGCGATGCCGGTGGGTGCCGCCGGACCTTCCTGGAGGGCGTCGGGGGCAAACCTTCCTCTCGTCTCGTCATGTACCTGGGAGAACCCTTAGCAGCAGCGTCGTCATCGTCGCGGTCCTTCTTGGAGGTGCTGATTGGTACCGGTGCTTCGGAGCCTTGGAGCTTGGTGGGAGATCTTCGGTGGGCGCAGTGGTCGTGAAGCTTCTTCATTTCCGTCGATCCACCGTGTCGGCATTTTTTTCTCTTGTCGTTTCTCTTTCGTTTCTTTTGAGTGGGATTGTGCTGCTTCCGTCCCAGCACCTATCCTTAGATGTATCGGTTGGTTGCTTTGGAATACAAAACGGGGGAAACCCTTTTTCTTAATAGGACAAGAAACTTGGGGGTAAAAGATGGAATTGACACTAATTTTTATAAAGTGCATTAGCACAGTGGCTTAAAAACTTCATATTGTCCGTTTGGTACACATACTGCATTAGATAGATTTGTTGCCATTCAATCATGAACATCTTTCCACGAGGACCAAAAGTATAGAGCTCTGAGTTACCTCACGTTCCCCATATCATTTCTTTAGTTTTGGCTGCTCCAGACAGCGACCGCTAATGTCACATGGCGAGCCTTGTCTTGTCTTGTTCTGGACATTGTTTTTGCGGGAGTGTCTTGTTCTGGAATTTGCAGTCAGAAGTGAAGTAAACAGCTACCTCTCGGCTGCACAAAGGAAATATCAGGTGCTTCCATCTTTGGGGTGCTATGCTCCAATTTCAAAACATTAATTTTAGATGTTTCAAAAATTCTGGAAAATATATGAATGTTCTCAAGGAATATGACTACAACCCTGAAAAATTTCAGGTCCAAATGCACATTGAGAAACAACAATGTGAAATCGAGCATGAATAGTGTTAGAAAAAGATAAAAGCAACATTTGACACTTATTCACATCTGAATTTGTCTTTTTTTGTTTCTCAATGTACATTTAGAGTTTGGACCTGAAATTTCTAGAAGTTGTAGTCACATTCCTTGTGAACATTCACATTTTTTTATAATTTTTTGAAACATGTTTTTTAATTGAAACGTGGGGAGCACCCCAAGAATGGGAGCACCTGATATTTTCCCTGGGTGCATATGCGTTGCTATCTTTTTTTCTCTCGCAAGAACACTTGTGTTGCTATCGACTGCACATGCCCTTGACATACGCCTCCCAAATTCAATAATATATGACTGATCAGTCAATTTGAAGCCATTCGTGCACACGCTCAGAAAAGTCACATGTATACCACTTGTTATTATGAGTTGTGACATGGACGTGTGAATACTGACATGATTTGCCGACGAGCAGTCGCTCGAAATACCATGGAAGTCACTCAACATTCTTCAGCACATGTTTCCATTGTCCTTTATGTGGTGGAAACAAAATAGTTTTCCAGCTGCTCGGCTGGAATTAGTGCTAGTTTGGGCCCTTATGTTCGACTTGGACGTTTGAATGGTGAGTTGTGTTCGGAAAATCTTGGAGCGAGACAGCGAGTGAGCTGTGTATTCTTCCACTCATGTGTTTTTTGACTTCTGGTTCCTTGTCATGTTGTTTTAAAGATTGACGGTTTTGTGTTTTTCTGGCAGCGCTTGAAACTAATGCATGTGGTCTGTCGGTCATTTTGCATGCATGTAAAAAAATATATTAAGTAATAGCTTATACTCTCTCCGTTCCGAATTACTCGTCAAGAAATTGATGTATCTAGATGTATTTTAATTCTAGATATATTCATTTCTCCGACAAGTAATTTGGAACGGAGGGAGTAGCTGTTAAATAGTGCAATACGTTACCATAAAATTGGATCCTTCTAACAGGTGGCAAGCTGTTCCAAGGCAAGCTGCTTCCGGCTCCTGTGGTGCTTCAATCCCTATTTTCTGTTTTTAATTAAGAAGGCGAGAATAAGCAAGTTGGAATATAATAATCAAAAGTAGGAAAAATCACCCTCATTCAAGCTGTTTGCCAATCGTCCCTGCCTCAATCGATTCCAACTCAATAGGATGACCCATATACTAATACTTGGAAGAACAAAGGCCGCAAAAGTACTATTAATATGAGCATCACACATACATCAACCTCCTATAACAAGATAGAAATCAAGGGGAGACTTGCACGCACACGACTCGCGACTCGCACGCACACGAGCCTCGATCTAGCGCCGCCGCCCCACCCAACATCGCTGTCGGATCCCTCCACCACTGTTACCTTCCCCCGGTGCACCTTCCTCCCCTGCCGCACCTTTCTCCCCTCGCCGCTGCCTGAGGCGCCCTTCGGCAAAGTCCGGATGGCTCCAGGAAGGCGGCAGCGGGGCCCTTTTCCGGCCGATCAGCACTAGTGTAGCGGATGTGATTCATCGATCCGGGGCTGCGGCCCCGTGGTGAGGCCTGCCCATCGGTTGTGCAGCGGGGCGGGCGGGCTACCGAAGGTCGGCTTGGACGGCCAGTGGACCACTGTCGGGTTCGGGCCACGACAGCGATGCCTCGGCAGTTGACGGCGGCACTTTGTCTGCTGCCTAATGTCCCTTCTAGGTGTGCTCCAATAGCGTCGGATTTGGTTGTGCTGGCTAGCTAGCCGGTCACCGGTTTGTGGGAGGAGCGGGAGATGGAGATCCAGATCGAGATAATTCCTAGGTCAGTTCTAGTCGACCAGGGCGACGACGCCCGTGGGTGTCGATATTCTTCTTGGAGACATCATTCAGGCCCGCCCTACCTCTTCCCACCTCACTTCTTCTCGAGTGAAAACCTTAACTGTGGTTGGCGGCGGCGATGCTCAAGGCGTCGTGTCCTTCCTAAAGGCATCACTGTGAGAGCTTTGTGATGTTGGCACCATTTGAGTTCGTTGGCCAAATGAAGTGCCCTTCTTCCTCCAGGGGCATGTATTCCGGGGGAAACCTAGATCTGGGTCTCCGGATCAGATGACGATGGATACTGCGGTGCCGTCCCCCCCCCCCCCCCCCAGGGGGGGCCCCCCCCCCCCCCCCCCCAGGGAATTGTTTGGGAAAATATCATATGGAAACCAACATTCAATGAAAACCGCGAGAAGAAAATGTTTTGAAGTTTCAAAAAATCTGAAAAAAATATGGGATGTTAATAGGGTGAGGTTTTATTGCCACGCAAAATTTCAAGTTAAAACACATTACGAGATGTGAGCTATGAAAAAGACAAAACCAACATTGAATAGTGCCAAACAGGAATGTCATTATTCAAGGCTGAATTTGTGTTTTTTATAGCTCACATCTTGTAATGTGTTTCAACTTGAAATTTTGCGTGGCAATAAAACATCATCCTCTTAACATCTCGTATTTTTTCAGATTTTTTCCAAACTTTAAATATGGTTTCCACGAAGTTTTCATTGAATATTGGTTTCCGTATAATATTCTCCCGGCATTGTTTTGAAACAGGGGTTCACTGGAGGGGCCAATGGATAGAGCAGTGTTGCATCTACCGCATTAAAGACCATGGGTCTCGGTGGCGTGGAGCAGTGGAGTCTTGGTGTTGGACACGGTTTGATGAACGCGCGCAAGCTGGTGGTGTTGTCTGGCGTCATGGTGACGTCGACGGGAGATGGTTCTGGCAAGGTCTATGCAATGATCCCACCTGAAGATGAGATGGTGGAAGATGGCGACGGCGGATCCTAGAGGGTGCACATCCGGTGCACGTTGCGGGACGCTTAGACCGGTTGATGCTCTCAGCTTCTCAGGCGGATGGCTTCTTGAGGTCGCTGGATTAAATCGTGTTCGTTGATGCGGTCAGGCCACATCTTTATTCTTGTAGGGGTTTGGGTTTATTTTCATAATTATTTTGTCAGACTTTATTGAATAACTTAATAAAGATTGGCGCATGCATCATTTTAATACAGAGACGGGGTAATCCTCCTTCAAAAAACATCAACCTTAAATATTTGAAGGGGCCGGGTCTTTGAGAAAACAATTAGTTCAGTTCAATAGTGGACCCAGGGTAATATAAAATTGTAACTAAGCGTCTCTCTCTGTCCTTGATGCCAATTAATTATGGCTATCATTCCCTCCACACGGACTAAAACATTCCATTTCATCAGTTTTCGCGGCTTCTGTGAGCCACCGCTGCAGTTGACGAGACTCGACTTGTTCTCAACTTCGCAATCAGAAATGCCATCGGCAGAGAAACCAGATACCTCCCGGGTGCACATGTGCTGCTAGAGACTGCACGTCTTGATAAATGCCTCCTGAGTGCAGTGCACTTGAAGATAATTTGAATACGTTATTCATGCACAAGTTCCGAAAAGTCAAGTCTGTACGACTAATTATCATATGCTTTAAAAAGACTATTTTGGAAATCATTGATTTTTTTTAACTTTGGGAAGGTTTTCTCTTCACAAGAAATTGCCCATACGGAAAACATTCAACAATGTTTACTCTATTTATTTTTCAGAAATTTTGACTTTTTTCTTCTATTTTCCTTAATTTTACTATTCATGGCAGGTGCAAGCAACAGATTCTATATATTTAAATAACTGATGCCCACTAACTTTAATTCTCTCAACATATAACCATGCCAACTCACCAAGCCGGCACCATGGATGGGAAAAGACTTTATCTTTAGCATTTTCATGCATGCCACATATTTAATATGTTACGTAGATTACACTAGCAATGATGACTCTGAAATCTCTGAGAACGTCTATATTACTTAGGCGCCAACCATTTAGTTAGTCTTTTTATTTACAATTTTTTACCATCTCATTAGTAGTTTAGTTAAACTCGCCGTTATTACTGCTTTCTAGGAACCAATATAATATACTATTTTCAAACTACATTTTGGGGTGTGAATGTAGCTACCTACTCCCTCCGTTCCAAATTACTCGTTTCAGAAATGGATGTATCTAGAACTAAAATATATCTAGATACATTTATTTCCGCGACGAGTAATTCGGAACAGAGGAGGAGGTAACAACATGAGCACTGCTACACGGATGACACTAGTCCAGCCGAAACATGCACGACATGCCCATCACACCATCCATTTGCTAGTCTAGACAGCAGCATGCGGTGGGATTACCTGTCGTGCATGTGTCGTTCAGCGAAACGTCGTCCGCGAAGTACTTCCGTAACAACATAGTTGCAGGCTTGTGGTTGTGATTTCGAGCCACCTAAGATCTGGATGCTGGATCCCTGGATCCACCACCCAATCACCACATCTGCACGGCTACAGTCCGACCTCCCCCGTCAATAAGATTCACCTTACCATGCAAATATGTATGGATATCCTATATAATAATAAGTAATAAATAGGTCTCCGTTCCACCATTCTTTTTCTTTTAACATGCACACATGTCACCACAACATGAAAAGAAAAACACCTTAACATGGAAATAAAAATGTCCACCTCAATAATTAGATAAATATATCAAAGAATCTGTATTTTCAATATTATTTCTAGTATTATTAAACCGAATACTGTCAAATTTTATTTGAAATATAGTGTAACCAATTCTCTCAGCACTGCATGGAATGTGTCATGTAGCTAGCTGCAAGAGTAACACGTGGACAGGCCCATAAATTTGCAATACAGGGCTGAAGAGATTTTATTTTATTTTTTGAGAAAAAAAACAGACGAGTGCAAAAGACTGAATGTCAAAACAAATACTACACGGAAACATACGTACGTCGTGGATTGCAACAGGGAAAAATATATGGAATAGACTGAAGGCCACATAATGATGTACTTAGGTGCGATGAGTTCAACTCATGCATGGCAGCTAGCAAGCTAGCTAGCTCCGTCCCCTCAACTCATGCATGGCAGCTAGCAAGCTAGCTAGCTCCGTCCCCCCTTTGCTGCCATGAGATCGTTGACGAGGCGGTGCAAATCTTGGTGCGAGGAGCCTCCTGCGATGGCGGCATGAGACTTTGAGGCGAGGTCCATTACCCTTGTCCTCATAACGTCCCCAGGTCCTCCAGGATGCATGAATGTGAGCAATGCCCGGGCCACATCGTCGGCCGGGATCACCTCATGTTTCTCGTAATCCTCGCTCCGTAAGCCAGCGCCATGCGGCCACAGTCGGTCCCCGATACCTAGCACATCTGCGATTAGCCTCTCGTTGACGAACTGGTCGTGCACCTTTGGCCATGTGAGCATAGGCACGCCGGCGGCCACCGCCTCTAGGACGGAGTTCCACCCACAGTGCGTCAGAAACACGCCCACTGCGGGGTGCGCAAGTATGGCAGTTTGTGGAGCCCAGGATGTGATGATGAGCCCCCGGTCCTCGACACGCTTCTCCCACCCTTTGGGCGGAGTCCACTTCTCGGCCGCCCTGACCACCCACAAAAACGACTTCCCCGAGGCCTCCAACCCAAGAGCAAGTTGGTCCAGCTGAGCTTCCGACACGAGGGCGCACGAGCCAAAGGACACGTACGCGACCGAATGGTCCGACTTTGTGTCAAGCCAACGGATGTACTGTGACTTTGAGTCAGCAGCAGCATCCGTGGGGCTGTGAGAGGATTGCAGTTGTGGCCCTACAAAGTAGGAGCGCTGCACGTACCCTTGGCGCATGTACATGTCGCAGTACTGCTGTTCCAGGCCTGAGAATGTGTTGACGGCGAGGCCGAAGCAGGCAGCTTGCATGGAATGAACCTTGCCGAAGACATATCGAAATATCGATAAGTCGGGCAGCTCGGTCCTCGGGATCCGTATTTGAGGGGTCGGGAACGGAGGGGCCGTCACCATGTCCTCTCCGTTGATCGCGGCGTCGTCCATCATGAGGTGGCGCATGGCGAGCATCGTGAAGGCGCCAGTGACATGGAACGCGACACATGGCACGTCGAGCTCGTCGGCGATGTCGACGCTCCAGGTGAAGAGCATGTCGGTGAAGATGGCGTCTGGAGAGTGCGCCCGGACGAGCGTCTCGTGCGCGGGGCGCATCAGGGGTTCGCTCGAGGCGGCGATGTTGATGCGCATAGAGTCCGCCTGAGTGGCCGCCTTCCCAAGGTTCTCGACACCCTTGGGCAGGCCCTCCACCGTTGGGAACGGATAGGTAACTATCTTGACAGCTGCTGCGCTATGGCGCTCCAGCAAGGACTGGACGATTGGAACGTTCGCCGGCGTGACTGCGATGATGGCTTCTACGGCGGCGTTTGGCGGGCTAGACGCGGCGAGGCTAACGGCAAGCTCGGTGAAGGGGTGGATGTGGCCAGTCGCAAAGTGGGGCAAGAGCAGGACACGCAGAGTCTTGCTGCCTTTGCTAGTGGTAGAAGAAGCCATCTTTATTTCTTTAATTTCCTACTAGGAGCAGAAGGCTGTGCTATGGGTGGCTCAGCCAGGACGAGCATTTGGCCTATTTGTAAGCCGACAAGCTGTTCGCTGTTCTCTGATTTTTCAACCAACTGTACAGTGACAAGCCCCATACAAGAATTTTCAAATTAACTGAACTACTTTGAGGGTGACATTATATACACTGCAGACAACTTATTTGAACGGTATAATTGCTCTTATCACCATCACCATTCAAACAGAAATGGCCATTCAACGGTATAGCTCTGATGACCATTCCCATACAAGAATTTTCAAATTAACTGAACTACTTTGAGGGTGACATTATATACACTGCAGACAACTTATTTGAACGGTATAATTGCTCTTATCACCATCACCATTCAAACAGAAATGGCCATTCAACGGTATAGCTCTGATGACCATTCCCATACAAGAATTTTCAAATTAACTGAACTACTTTGAGGGTGACATTATATACACTGCAGACAACTTATTTGAACGGTATAATTGCTCTTATCACCATCACCATTCAAACAGAAATGGCCATTCAACGGTATAGCTCTGATGACCATTCCCATACAAGAATTTTCAAATTAACTGAACTACTTTGAGGGTGACATTATATACACTGCAGACAACTTATTTGAACGGTATAATTGCTCTTATCACCATCACCATTCAAACAGAAATGGCCATTCAACGGTATAGCTCTGATGACCATTCCCATACAAGAATTTTCAAATTAACTGAACTACTTTGAGGGTGACATTATATACACTGCAGACAACTTATTTGAACGGTATAATTGCTCTTATCACCATCACCATTCAAACAGAAATGGCCATTCAACGGTATAGCTCTGATGACCATTCAACGGTATACTTCAGAAGATTCCACATACATTCCACAAGTTTCAACGGAAAACAGAAATTGCCAGACCATTCGACGGAAAACACGGAAGATTCCACATACATATGACCATTCAACCATAGAGGGAGTATCTTCCACATATAGGACAAAGAGGAACCATACGTCAAAACACATGAGAGGAAAAATGCTTTACCATGGCCAAGATTTATCATGTCACCGAAGACGTCGCCGACAAACCACGAGATATATGCACATGACTTTTCTTACCTCCTACACAAGTGACATTGACTTAACTATCTGTAGTTCAGTACAAGTCACTCAATGTACACTCGGACTACTGATTTGTCCACAAGTTTACAATCATCCATCTACAGAAGTACAGATACACTTAACTTAAAGTCATAAATAATTCTACAATTATATGAAGTTCTGTACAATCATATGGAGCTAAAATCATAATTGATTGTAGAGATTAAGTGGTACATATAATTTAAAATATTACTTCATGACTTCTTCACAAGTATTCTCATCTAAAAATTTGATTTAAAAAGCTTATCAAGTGTTGCGCATATTACGTGGATCCATGGGCGGATCCAGCATGGGGGCCATGGCCCCCATGAACATTTTGCAAACAAAATTTTACCAGTACATATGTATGTCCATTATCTAATCTTGTACTAGGCTAATAATAACCAGATACATATAGAACCAGGACTTAGCCGAACATCATTCGGAGATAATTAGCGTCCGGCCCACTCCACTTTCTGTGTGTACTTCAGCCTACATCATAATAGTAAACAAAGCCACGAGGACTACAACTAGTTACTCCCACTCTTTCTCCTCAAAAAAGTTACTCCCTCTCTTCACCTAAAAAACAGTTGCTCCCTTCCTTCCAAAATATTTAAAGTTCTGGGTTTGGCCTAAGATAAAAAAATTAAGTTCAACAAAATTTCTAGAAAAATACACTGACTGCCACAACACCAAATTAGCTTCACTAGATTCATCAAAATATTTCATATTGGTAGAATTAGCAAATTTTCAGATAAAATTGGTCAAACTTAAAGAATTTTGACTTAGGAAAAAACTTCAAATATTTTGAAACGGAAGGAGTAGATCATAAACAATCTAAAAAAAGATAGGTCGTGAACGCACGACAACACTGGCGGTGAGCCAACATGAGCGATTGAGCAAGCACGGAACAACATAGTACAAGCTCAGTGAGGTCACGCATGGAGTTCGGCGGCGGCGGACGGTGCGAGGTCATGCGTTACCGCGTGGCGCGATCACGTAGCTACAGTGTAATTTTTGTTTGAACTATTTGGATTGCTTTTTTGTTAAAATTTGTACCAATATGCCAAATTATGATGCACCAAACTTTATTAACTATTTGTAATGTGATCGACAATAAGCAAATTCTTAACGCTTGTAATGTTGCCCACGGTTGCTCCCACAATGCTCGAATCCTAGATCCGCCACTGCATGGATCATTCTATTAGTTCAAAAATGACTACAATCACCCCCCCCCCCCCAATCATCTAGGTACGACCCTAAACCCAAACCAGTTATCGGTTCAAACGCCTAATGATTGCAAGCGCACGGACACTATAGTATCTTTCGATGAGAGTGATATCCAAAGGTTAATAGAACCCCTTGAGCAAATGTTGAGTTTTGCCCCTTTCCTGGAACTAGACTTGTCATGGGTCCTAACTGCATTCGCTGCCAAGTGCAAACATATAAATATGCTATTCATTATCGGCTTTTACAAAAACAACTAACCAAGAATGTATCTTAAAACTAAACTACAAACTAGAAAGTAAACGGATAATCAGAAGACATGAGACTTTATGGGATTACTATTACCGGTAAGCTAGATAGCAAAGCCAAAGCTAGGTGCAACACAATGCGTAGTGCATAAACCCCACACATCCATCACCGTCCGACCTAACATTTTGCCGGTGTATGACGGTAATTAAGGGTCTGCCCATGATTTTTTATATGTATTAGTCACTTTTTTCCTATCAATGAGATTTCACTCTAACAGCTAGTTTAGACGCACATTATAAAAATTCAATAAAAAGAAACGCCTAGCCTTGTTAATTTTTGGCAAGATCGGCTCGTTGACAGAAATAGCCAGCAAATCAATCAATAGATGATTCATATATTGTTTGAACCATAACTTATGGCCCAAGAAAAAATGGTCGCGTGAAGCAACAGAAATGGAGCACTTAAAGCTAAGTACTACCTCTGACTGGGTTTATTAGTACCCTTTGTATTTTGTGTTAAATTTTAACCATATATTCGACTAGCAAAATATAAGTGATATGTCACAAAAAATTGTTAGAACTTTATTGAAAGTACTTTGCAATGGTACTAGTTTAGCTATATATTACTTATATTTTCCCAGCCAAATATATGGTCCAATTTGACTCAAACTATGAAGACTAATAAACCCAGACAGAGGTAGTAAAACCCTGTCAACTGTTCCCATCAATGTATTGTAAAAAAAGAATAAAAACAGTCCCATGAATGAATGTATTGTCAGGTGCTTGACTACTATGGCCACATGCTCATGCATTAGTCATATCTATAGAAATGAGAAACTGCACTGAAATTGGTAGATATGCGAAATGCTAATTTATTTTTGGGGACATGAAATGCTAACTAAATTAATCTATTAAAGTGAGATGACAATTATTTGCCACACAATTCTTGTAGCAATTACACTGTCTATAAATGTAGGAATTTATATACAATAATGCAATTTTCACACACTAGTACAATTCACATACATACATTTTGTAAAATATTTAGACGTTCAGTTAACCCCCCACCCCCACCCCCACAATATCCACGCATAGACACAAATAAAAAGAAAACCCGGCTAAAATAGAAACAAAGAGTAAGTAATAAAGAAATGGAGTTTGTAAGGAAGAAGGAATTAGTGGCATTGGTCTTACCCAAAAGAAAAAAAGAAAAAATAATAATGACAAAACTTGCACACAATTAAATCAGGAAGTGCACTTTTTATTATATGCAGGAATAAGCATACATATACTGGATTTATTTTTCTTGCAAAAATAATGTTTTGTACAAAATAATAAATTACTTGCATTTATACAACCCTTCCTTTAATAAGAAAACGTTAAATACAAACTTAAAACAAATGACGACAAAAAATTCCATACAATTCTTACAAAAGTGCACTTTTTATAAATGAAAGAATAAATATATAGTAGTGCAATTTTCACACTGGTATAATTTACATACATATTGTATAATATTTATTTGTAGACAGAAAAACACACACCCACACACAATATTGACACATACATAGAGAAAAAAAGGACTAAAAAGACAGAAACAACATAGAAAGAAAGAATAAAGTAAAAAATCAAGTTCTCTAATTGGAAATAAATTAGTTTTTTTGGTATTACTCTTCAAGAAGATAAAAGATGAAAAACATTAGTGAAACAAATGATAACTGGCACACAATTAGGATAGAAAATGTGCATTTTTCATAACGTACAAGAATAAGCATAACATACACTATGGATGCAAACATAGAGTATTCTGACGAAGACTGAATAAGTGGCACAAATGTTGCCCTCAAACAATAAAGAAAAAAATGAAAACTTAGAACAAATGATGAGAAAATTTTGCCACACAACTATTAAAGAAAGTGCACTTTTCATACATGCAAAAATAAATATAAAAGAATGCAATTTTTGCACTTTATTATAATTTATATACACACAATATAATACCTATGGGCTCAATTACATACACGAACACATAATGTTCAACATACACAGAAGGAAAAAAATGACTCGACTAAAAAAAGAACCCGGCCCACAAAAACAAACAAACAAAGGGGTAATATGTAATTGGCTTGTTTCACATTTTTAATTGGAATATGTTAGTTCCACATACGAAATGCGAAATGTTGAAATTTAATTGTGTTTCAAATGTATCCAAGATCGGAGTTTTAAAGGTCTTGGCATCAAGAGGTTCAAATATATAAATTATTTAAATACAAACTTACGGTTTAAAAGATATGAATGTTTTAATATTGCTAACACTACTAGGAAATGGCTTATAGGTGAACCTAAATGAATGGTGGGCGAGGCAGGGCACCCGCCACAGCTATTTTTGGGAACAAGCAGTGGGGGGTGCTAAAAGTTGCTCGCCACGGCTACACAGGTAACAGTGGCGGGCACGACTGGAGACCCGCCACATCTATGCAATTTCTAATTCCTTCACGGGTGACAAGCAGTTGTGGCGGGTGAGGTTGCGGGCCCGCGACAGTTACCTTGTGTAGCTGTGGTGGGCAGCTATTATTTCCCACAACTATATTTTGGTACCCATGCGCCAAAAAAATTCAAATCTTTTCACAGCGCAGGTGGTGGGTTCTTGCTGTCGCCCGCCACAACTATATTTGGTCACATTGCTGCCTACCGCGCATCTACTGCGTGGCGGGCTCTGCCCTGCGCCCGCCACTGTTATACATGCCCTTACCACTGCACCCCCACCCACAAAAGTTAGATCCCATTGCCCCACCTTTCTACCCTCTGTCTCGCCGTCGCCAACGTTGTGGAGTCGTCCGTCGCCACCGGCGAGGTCGCGGTCCGCTGCCTCGAACTACGTCGACGAGCCAATCTTCCCCGTTGCCCGAGCCGTCTGTCCCTGCCTCGAAGTTCGTCGGCGCCGTCGTGCAAAGCTATCTCGGACTACTTCTCCGTGACCGCAGCGCTATATAGTCTGGCCACTTAGCGCTATTTAGCGATTACCATTGGGCCCAACGGCAAGCATACTGCAGACGCTAAGCATACCCGTTGTGCAATAAACAAGGCACGGGAGGACACGGAGGCGATGTCGCACGCTGCCGAGCTTGACCGCCTGGCCACGTCGAGTCCAAGGGCTCCTACGAGGAAGAGTAGGCCATGGGAGACGGTGGCGCCTCGGGTCCATAGTAGGCTGGACGGTGTCCCATCGCCTACTCTATCTTGCCGGTGACCAAACGTTCACTTCGTGGGTCCCATGGCAGCTGGACATGGACGTGGACCGAAACAAAGACTTGGAGGGGACGAGTACCGCCGAGAATTTTTACTAGATTTATGTTGCATGTCCAGTTGTAGAATCAAATATTTGAGAGCGCTGGCGCGTTCACACACGTTCAAGGGCGGTCTTTTCTACGTCCGGTCATAGATGCTCCAAGCGACCATAAGTAGGTGCTGCTGCCGAGGCTAGAAAGAAGATTCCACATCCAGCCCCATGGGGTGATGCTATGCCATCGGGAGCTAATATCTTGCGAACATTATTCCTCTTCCTTGATAGACCAAACATGTGCATGTGACAGTTGCATGGATCTCAATATAAAATATCCCATATCCAACCTGGGATCAAATTTTCTAAATGGTACGTATTGCAGTATTTAACAGCCATTGCTTACTTTTCTTTAGATACATGGAAAATGAAGGAAAGAGACACTGGCCCAACCACGCATTTTTTTTCTCCGACTGGGCCCAACCACGCATTAACACTGTTTTAAATAGCCCGCTATAGCTCCGCTATAGCACGCTATAGCGTTTACAAAAGGTCTTGCGCTAAGAGAGTTTTGTCCAAGCAAATGAACAAACATTTTAAATAGCGCGCTATAGCTCCGCTATAGCACGCTATAGCATTTGAAAGAGGTCCGCCGCTAAGATGCTTAGCGCGCTATTTAAAACTTTGCGCATTAGTCAAGCGCTGCGAGAAAAAAACACAGAACCAGTTTAAAAAATACAGAACAGTCAATCTTCCACATAACTAGAAAAGGAAAAACATCAGTAGACAAAAACACATGAGTGGAAGAATGCACAACCCGTTCGAAGATTTTCTGGCTCACTTTGACCGAACGCAAGTCACCATTCGCACGTCCAAGTCACAACTCAGTGATGAAGTTGTATGCATGTGACTTTTATGAACAATACAAGAGCCTTCAATCTTGTACTCCCTTCATAGTAGTGATCTAAACACTCTAATATTAGTTTACAGAAGGAGTACATAACTAGACAAGGAAAAAAATGGAAGTCAAAAACACGTGAGTGGAAGAATACACAACTCGCTTCAAGATTTTCCGTCTCACTGTTCGTCCGAACGCAACTCACCGTTCCAATCTCCAAGTCACAACTGACAATGATAGGGGTCTATGGACGGTGCAAGTGGGACATGGGTAGATATAATCACGAATATAAATGTTATATTCATTTAATACAAAAAATATCATTTTGCATAATCACATGGACCAAGAAATATATTAGTTGTCGCTAGGTGGTCCACGGACCTAGATGAAATTTTTGTTACTTCTGATTTTGCTATACTACCATGATAGATGATGAATATATTAAAATTTTCTCCTGCAAAAAAAAACATGAACTCAGATGTCAGAAGTTTAATAAGCCCAAAATACCCGCTGCAATATATTGGAAAACACTTCTTTCCAGAAAGGATGAAGTCCCCTAGCCTCTGCATCTACCGTTGAACATAGTATTAATTTATTTCATAGTTACATGTCTTGCACACGGCAAAAATTGAGCCCATGCGAACTAACATGTGGTTGGATGGTTAGGAGAACAGTGGTATCCCCAACCCATTAGAGTTCAAATCATGATGCTCACATTATTCCTGGATTTATTTTAGAATTTTCGGCGATGCATGTTTAGTGGGAGGAGACGTTCCCGTCGACTACGAAGATGATATGCCAGCTTAGTCTCTCGAAAGTGCCCAGAGGGATAAGGTATGCATATATGTGTTCATATGGATGAGTATATACACGTATATATGAGCACCTGCGTCTGTAATGTGTTCTAAAGAAATAGAGCCCACGAGATTGACGGTTCCTTGTCTTGTTATGATAGAGATTACGTGATACACTTACACAACACCAATCCCAATACTCGACCACAATCCAAATCATCTGAACAAACCCTACGGTACAATCTTCGAATGGCTACACCTACAAACATGAGAATGTCGCGTCTAAAGGACCACGCACACATCTAGTGTGTTGCCAAGCAAATAACTAACAAGAAACTGGTAGATCTTTGATTGTTGAAGGCAATATCATTACAAGATTTTCATATAGACTGAAATATATCACATACTTCCATTAGAATTTGGGTCTTAAGTTGTATTTGAAGACCCATCAACTAGTTCCCAATCATTGTCAGCCAAATTGTTGGAGTGGAGGCACACTTGGCGGATGGTGGTCACTCTATCCTTCTTTTCGCAGATACTACTATACTCTTTATGGAGCATGATCTCCAAAAGGCTAATCACTTGAAGCACATGCATTCAGTGTTTCTTCCGCTTTTCCTTGCTCTCTTCATCCCATCGGGCCTCTTGTAAGCAATGGAATTGGGAGTGGGGCTTCTTCTCCATCCTTGACACTTGATGCATCATCATCGATGTCAGCTTGTTTTGAATCTCCTTATTTGAAATTTCATTGTTTTCTCCGTTCTTCCACTTCTCCTCATTTCCAATCACTGCCCAACCATGTAGCTAATTGAATCCCTTGCCTTTCTTTGACCGTCTTTCCATGCATTTTCGTCGACCCTAAGACAATTATTGAGCAATGTTGAAGTACATACCACAAGTGAGATAATAAATTAGTCACAAATGCATTCAAGAAATGAAGAAATAATTGATAATTGCAAACAAACAATCACCTTATATCCAGCATTTGTACCACTCGGGTTGAGACGGTCAGCTTGTACCAAGCGTGCCAACCTCTTTAGCAATCCACCAGTATTGTTTTCCTTCAATATTAGAAGAAACTTCCAATTGATACATATCACTAGTGTTGCATCTAATGAAGTGCTCAGATATATTTCCAATAACTTGAAATTGGTTCCTCACAACCAATGATCGGTCCAAGACTAATTTTCTTTCGTGCTTCACACAACAGCTTTTCTTATTTCGTAGTGTAATTTGCTCCTCTCCACTTTGGAGTTGCATAAAAAAAGGCATCCTATCCCATGTCCAGAAGGTGCTCTTCTTGGGAAGCATATTCTTGAGATACAAAATCTTGTGATGGAAATTCTGATACAATACAATTTGTTGAAAAAAAGTTTATCATCCACACCACATACCTTAAATTTGAAGAAAATACGCACACATCACATCAAAACTGCATACAAAATGAAAAAGGCCATGAAAATCCATGAAAAACTGAAAAATGTTTTTTACCTCCCAGTCATTTCACCTAACATGTTGGCCATGCCGCCAGTTTTGGCAAACGGGTGACATCGACTCTTCCTCGTGCAACGGTATGAGGAGATGTCAATAGACCCTTGCAATGTTGTAGGAGCCAATGACGCCATGGGAGGGATCAGTGGCGGCGCGGCTGTTGGCACAGTTGATCACTGCCTTCTTCGCGGTGGCCAATGGATCTTTTGGCATTATTTTGCCCTCTAATTTGCATGATTTGGATGAAACTAACCCGGACTGATGCTATTTTCAGCATAATATTCAAGGTGTTATTTTTGTGCAGAAATAAAAGTGCTCAAAATTAACTAGGGAATTTTGAGGAATTTTTCTGGAAAATAAGAAGACCGAAGGAGCAAAGAAGTGCTCAAGGAGAACCACCATGTGGGTCCCCTGGCAGCATGGGGTGATCGCATGGGCCGCTCAAGCACCGCGTTTCAACAATTCTTTTGCTTATAAATCCCATATTTTGCATAAAAATCATAGAAATTCCTACATTTTACGATACAGAGCCACCACACCTATGATCTTCCATCATAGATCCGATCTTGAGTCTGATTTGGGCTCCGGAGAGGGGAATTCATCGTCGTCATTATCACCAACCCTTCTCCAACAACAATCTCATAATGCTTCCTCCCATGTGTGAGTAATTCCCCCGTAGGCACATGGAAGTAGATGGGAATTAGATGATCATTCATATATAATTGATGTCAGATTTGTTAGGGCTTGATGCCCGGCATCCACTATGTTCTGAGATTGGTGATGATATGACTTAATTCTTGTTATTGCTACTATCACTATTATTGTTTCACTAGTTGATATCATATTACTTTGCTACTAATATATTGTGCCAAGCATGTTACCTATACATGTGTGGTTGAATTGAAAACTCAACTGCTAAGCCATGTAAATGTTTTTTAGCTCCCCTTTTGTCGAATAAATAAATTTGGGTTGAAATACTTCCCTCGAAGACTGTTCCAATCCCCTACACTTTTGGTTCATTAATGGCCTCTTACCGACGAGCTTATCTTCTTGCGGGGGAACCTTGGAATCGAAGGCGGGATCGTGTGACGCTACCCCACTGGTCGTGGTAACGGTTCGTGGGTGTGCAAGCTCTTGGCTGTAGATGACCTTCGGCTTCTTCCCATATGTGGTGGGAAGTAAAGGAGGGATGGCATCGGGAGAAGCAGGGAGGCTAGTGATGGCGCCGGACTCATCAGGATGCATTCCATAGCATCTCGGTGGCCGGTGGCAGTTGCAGCGGGGGCCATTCTGCCGCTGGGAGTTTATTGGGCGGTCGTGATTCCTCCAGCAACGTTTTTGGTTTTTGGTCTGCTGCTAGTGGTGACCCTAATATATCAATCCTTTTTTCTGCACCAAAAAATGTTGTTTTATCCGATTTTCAATAGTTTTCTCACACTACTTAATTTTGTCATTAGAAATTTCAACTACTCGAAAATGTCATACTTCCACTAAGCATGTGCTAAAAAATGCAAATCGGCACCATTGCTGTTTGGTCAAGGGCAATTGATGGTAAAGTGATTGAAATAGACCTAGGCCCCATTTGTCGGGGCTCCACTATAACCTGTGGGCCCTAGTTTTCAACTTCATTTTTTGGTTATGCACGGGGAGGAGCGGAGACTGCGGATGAGTGGAGACCATGGAAGTTTTTTTTGAGGAAAAACCAGCATGGCGGTTTATATTTCATGTGGGAAAAGGGCTACATCATTTGAGAGTAAATCAAGCAAAAAGTCCGGAGTCTCGTTCTGCCATAAAATAGTTCTCGAGTGCACTGACTTTGTAGCCAGTAAATCCGCCGCCATATTGGCCTCCCTAGGGCAATGATAGAAAGAAACATAAATGAAATTACGACATAAGAAGGTACATTCCTCATAGATGGCTGCCGCTATACCCAAGGAATTCCCTCCATGTTGCATGATTTCGATCACCTCCATACAATCAGCTCAGATCTCCACCTTGTTGCATCCAATATTATTGGCGAGGATTAGCCTGTCCTTGAGAACTCTAGCCTCCGCCGTGGCTGCATCCTCGACGAACGGAGTGTGTGACGCGGATGCCGCTATGAAAACTCCCGCGGAGTCACGTATAATAGCACCTGTTCCACCAGTGCCGCTATCAGCATCAAACGAGGCATCGGCATTTAAGCTGACGAATCCCTCAGCTGGGTTTGTCCATCCATGCCTCTGGATCTGTCCTGCTCGTTGCTTCTTTGCTCTCATAAAATTCTTGGTCAAGGTTGCAATCGCCTGGGCCGAGCGGGCAGGCTCCTGGATGGCCTCACCATGGCTGAATCTCCAGCGTTCCCACCAGATATACCACACGGCCACCGCTAGAAGCTCCTTCCTGCAAACATCCGGAAGCGACGGAACCATGGCGTTAGGCATCAACAGCAGGTCGCCCAGGACCGACGCTCCTTCCGACTCAGTTTCACAAAGCTCGTTGATAGTGGAACTCAGGCCAAGCTTTGCCCAGATCTCCTGCACCTTTTGGCAATGAAAGAAAGCATGACGAATACTCTCACAATCTGACTCACATAATGGGCAGTCCGAAACTATAATCATATGTCGATTTGCCAAAACACCCCGGCAAGGGATTGCTCCATACAAAGCTCGCCACACATGCACTTTAACTTTTGCCGGTACTCGAAGCTTCCAAAGAATGCGCCAAACTGGACTAGTACTTGAAGACAATATTGAGTTTGTTTGTCTTAACTTTCGTCCGTGTTGGTGATCCCACTCCATATGGTAAGCTTTCTTGACCAAAAAAATTCCAGTTTTATTATAGTGCCACGAAACAAAATCCTCCATCATCCCTGTTGCAAGGGGTATATTCAGGATACGGTTTGCATCAATGGGCCAAAATATATGTCTGATAAGGTGTTCATCCCAACACCGATTCTCCATATCAATCAACTCAGAAACTTTAGTAAGAATGATATTACCTCGTGGGGTCATAACCTTTCTGTTTGGGCTGCTAGTCACCCAAGGATCATCCCATATGTTTATCTGTGTGCCATCTCCCACTCTCCATATGTACCCTTTTTTGAAAGTCTGAAGACCACTCCACATGCTCTGCCAAGTGTAAGAACCCCCCTTCTTGAGATGGCAATTTAGTAGGTCTCCATCCGGGAAATATTTTGCCCTCAAAACTCTAGCACACAATGAATCTGGCTCTGCTAGTAACCTCCAGCTCTGCTTAGTTAGGAGGGCCAAGTTAAAACAGTGCACATCTCTGAACCCCATACCTCCATTGCTCTTTGGCACGCACATCTTGCACCATGCGAACCAATGCATGTGCTTCTTCTCCTCCTCATCCCCCCACCAGTATTGTGACATAGCTGTTGTTATCGCATTACAGATTTGTTTTGGGAGTTTAAAAACTAGCATGGCATAGGAGGGGATGGCTTGTATGATAGCCTTCAGCAACACTTCTTTTCCTCCAAAGGAGAGCATCTTCTCCTTCCATCCCCTGATCCTATTCAGAATTCTATCCACTATGTGTTGAAAGCAGTCCGATCTCTCTACCCCAACAATCGGGGGCAGCCCCAAGTACTTGTCTGTTAACGCCTCTGCCATGATGTTCAGAATAGTGCACACCTCCGCCCTTACTTCCACCGTAGTACACGGGCTGAAAAAAATGCTTGATTTGGCCTAGCTTACCAATTGACCCGAGGCAGTACAGCAGTCATCAAGGGCGCGTCGAAGGCTCACTGCATTGCTAGCATCTGCTCGCATCAAAATGAGGGAGTCATCCGCGAAGAGAAGATGAGAGACTGCCGGGGCATCCCTGCATACTTTCACTCCTATCAAGTCACCAATCTCCTCCTCATGAGTAAGCAAGCTTGAGAGCCCTTCCGCACAAATCAGAAACAAGTAAAGGGATAGCGGGTCTCCTTGGCGTAGACCTCGCGAAGGGACAAAAAAGTCTATGAGAGAATTGTTCAAACGCACTTGGTATTTTACTGACCGTACACACTCCATAATGAGATCAACCCAATCTGGTGTGAAGCCCAAGCAAAGCATGATTCTCTCCAGCAAAACCCACTCGACCCTGTCATAGGCCTTATGCATATCAAGTTTTACCGCACAAATTCCGAACTTGCCCGTTCTCTTCCTCTTGATAGCATGATAAGATTCAAAAGCAACTAAAAAGTTGTCCGTCATCAAACGCCTGGGGACAAAGCCACTTTGATTGGGTGAAATAATGTCGGGCAACAAGATTTTTAGCCTGTTTGATAGCAGTTTTGAGATCACCTTGTAAACGACGTTGCATAGACTTATCGGGCGGAACTGTGTGATTACCTCCAGATTCTCCACCTTTGGTATGAGAACAATTGTGGTGTTATTCCATCCTTCTGGTATTTTCCTGTTATTTACTGCCAACGATACTTCATCAGTTAAATCCTCCCCAATTATGTGCCAGAACCTCTTGTAAAAAACTGCATGTAGCCCATCAGGACCTGGTGCCTTGAGGTCACCAATGTTATACAACACTGCTTTAACTTCCTCCCTGGAATAGGGCTTCATCAGTTCCTCATTCATTGCAGCTGAGACTCTGGGTTTCACCTTGTCCAAAACACTTTGGTCCGGGTTTTGCACTTCGGAGGAAAATAGTCCACCAAAATAGTGCGCCACATGCCCCTTAAGTTGGTCCTCATCCTCGATCCAGTCCCCTGAATCTCCTTTCAACTTCTTGATAAAGTTCTTCTTGCGCCTCCCCGTGGCAGCACGGTGAAAGAAATCCGTGTTTTGATCGCCACGGCAGAGCCAATCAGCACACCCTCTCTGCATCCAGTATATCTCTTCTTGTTCAAGTAGATTCTCAATCTGCATATGTAGTTCGTGTTGTCGAGCCACATCCTCGTCCGACAGCGGGCCCGAATGCACCTCATTCAACTCTTTCTGCAGTTTCCTTAGCCGGGTACGCGGGCCTTTTAGGGTCTCTTTATCCCAAGTGTGCAGGGCTGCATGAATCTCACCAGTCACTTGTAAGTAAGGCTCGGTCCCCCTGGATTTTTCCCTATCCCAGGCCGCTTGAACAATCACCTCCACGTCCTCCTCCGCAAGCCACCTGGCTTCAAATTTCCTCAGTCCCAGCGGACCCCTTGGTTGTAAGCCAAGCTGAAAATCAGTATCTAATAAAATCGGTCGGTGGTCTGATTTATTAAACGGTTCATTTGAGACCCCATAAGCTGGGAATAGGTCAGCCCAAGAGCTATCTGAGACAACTCTGTCAAGTCTCTCCCAGATTCTCCCTCGATGCCAGCTGAAGATGTCACCCAAGTAGTCGAGATCATCAAGCCCACAGTCGCTCAGCGCGCTGCTAAAGGCCTGCATGCACCGTTGGGGGCGTGCCGCTCCCGCATCTTTCTCATGGGATTGTAATATTTCATTAAAGTCCCCTGCCACTAACCATGGCAGATCATCCAAGGTGTGCAGACCACACAAATATTCCCATGACAAGTGTTTACGGTCATTACTTGGCTCCCCGTAGAACCCTGTGAAGCGCCAACCCGCAGGTGTCGCCTCCTTTATTCATATGTCTATATAGTTTTCATGAACAGCCCGAGAAGAGACTCCCAGGATAGTTTGCCAAAGCATGATCAACCCTCCACTTCTGCCATCACTTTCCGAAACCTCCATCTCATCAAACCACAGTCTCCTTCTTAGTTTTCCTGTCTTAGCCGTATCCAGGTGTGTTTCAGACAGGAACAACACATCTGGTTTTATTCGCTCTTGGATCCCCAAGAGCGCCCGAACTGCCGTAGGTTTACGCATCCCACGGCAATTCCACACTAGAATTTTCATTGCGACCGGTCGAGCCCCTTCTCGGAGCTCGCCGATAAGTTGTGGCTGGCATCCATCACAGCCTGGTTGTCTTTCTTTGATATCTTCGAATCGTGCGATGAGGTATCCCCATCCTCATCTTCCTGCTCTGTAGTCTGCTTGCCTTGTGAGTGAACCACTAGCGCATTTGACATAGCTTGTGGGCACTCCTGTGATTGACCTGGTAGCACTACTGCAGGGGGTACTGGATCCGTGAACCCCTCCTCGTAAGTGAGCCTCTTATGTCCAGAGAAAGTGTCTCCAGTCGTCCCCCTACGGGATTTGATAGGGCTAGTCGCAGTGTCTTTCAGAACATCATCCTCCAGGCCAGTAGCCTTCCTCAGACCCCCGGGCTGTGGTCCTCTCTGTCTGCCTCCCCCTCGAGTTCTGACCTGCTTGCCTCCTTTCTCCCGGGCGAGGTGCTAATATAAACTCTCCCCAATCCATAGTCTGCAGATCATGCTTCCCATTACCATGCTCGAGGTATGTATGACCCATATAGCCACACACACACATAGCAGAAAACTGGCATCTTCTCGTATAACACTGAGTAATATACCTTCTTCCCATCCTTTGTAATAGAGACGTATCTCATCAGTGGTTCATGGATATCAAGTTTAACTCTGACCCTTACAATCCTTCCCTCTCCCCATCTAGGGTTTAGCATAACCTTCTCCACAGTTCCTACCTTTTTTGCCAGCGATCGAACTACGTTCTCCTTCCTGTAGAGCGGAGGGAGATATGCAATTTGGATCCAGACTGCCAGTTTGTCCAGCACGACCTCGTCATATCTGGAGTATCCATCATATTGCTCAATTAGCACTCCATGGTCGCGGAATAGCCATGGCCCCTCCTCTGTGACCCTCTTCCAGTCTCCCAAGCAGTTTACCGTCAGAGAGAATAGATTCTCACCTAAAGGTTTGAAGGTTACACCCTGCGCTAGGCTCCAGGCGAGCCTCATCGTATCGTAGAACGACCCCTTACTGAAGGGTTTGTTCGTATGCACCGTCACCAGCGCCATGAACTCCGCTTCCCCAATCTCATCTGGGAACTCCTCTTCAAAGATCAGATCGTCCTCCTCCCGCTCCTGCAGTTTTAGTTTTCCAATCATCTCTTCCACCCCGATCGGTCCCCCCCCCCCCCCCCCCCCCCCGGGCCCCCCCCCCCCCCCCCGGGGTCGCACTTCCTGCCGACGACTGAGATCCCTCTCCCGCCATCGCCAAAGCCCTAGCAAGATGCGATTTCCGCTTCACCAAAACCCTAGCAACCCGAGCCAGGAACCAAGGCCGGGTAGATAGCGAGGCTATCCCCTTAATCAGCCCGAGTACCAAGCCGGGAAGGATCGGGATTGATGGTAGAGTCCAGACCAGCTCACGGTGTCGCCACCGGAGGTATCTCAAACCCTAGACGGGAGCCGTCAGGGGATGTTCACTTCCGAGACCATATAAGTTTAGGGAACACGGGAGGTATGTACGCATGTATTTTGCTGTTATTTTTAGTATATATCATGGGACGGAGTTTTCTTCTCATTTTTTATAAGCATTTCTTGTAGCTGCACTTAGTAGAATTTAGGATACTTCTGTATAGCAGCGTACATAGCAGGTGTGCCAGATGTGCCATGACACACCTAGAATTTTGAAAAATTAAATATTTTTTCTACCATTTTTAAGGTCCATCTAAGCCAATGAAAATAGACCTCATTTTTCTAAAAGTGTGCACACCCTCCATTGTAGTTTTGGTGTAGATGGACCGGGAACTTGTACTAGTGCGCGTGACGTGACACATGAGAGGTCTTATAGAGGATGCTATTCAAACCATGGCATCCCCAGGCTTATAAAAGTCTTCTCATTCTTGCAGTTCTTTTACCAAGCAAAACTGCAACCATCCTCATGGAGCTAACCGGAGCCACCGTATTCTTGATTTCTCTCGCCTCAGTGGTGATTCTAGCTTCCTTGCTGAGCCGCAAACTAGCACCAAGTTCCAAGAACAGGCGGCCTCCTGGCCCATGGCGTCTGCCCTTGATCGGAAACCTCCACCAGATCGTCGGCTCCCAGCCGCCGATCGTCCTCCGGAACATGGCCAAGAAGCACGGGCCAGTGATGTACCTTCGCCTGGGCCAGGTCGACACGGTCGTGGTCTCCTCGCCGTTGGCGGCAGAGGAGGTGCTGCGGGAAAAGGACCTCTCCTTCGCGTCACGGCCCAACCTTCTGGTCGCCGAGATCAGCTTCTACGGGAACACCGACATCGCCATGACCCCATACGGCGCGTACTGGCGGACCTTGCGCAAGATCTGCACCGTGGAGCTCCTCAGCGAGCGGAAGGTGAGGCAATTTTCACCGGTGAGGGACAACGAGACCATGTCCCTTGTTAGCAACGTCGGCGAGGCTTGCTCGGGTGGCAAGCCATTCAACCTCGGCAGGCTGATCATATCGTGCTCGAATTGCATAATCGCGAAGGCGGCGTTCGGAGACAAGTGCAGCTCCGAGCTCGAGGAGCAATTTCTGTCGGCCATGGAAGTGGTGCTCAAGCTCAGCGGGGCGCTCTGCATCGGGGACCTCTTCCCTTCACTGCGGTTCGTCGACGTGCTCACCGGGCTCACTGGCAGGATATGGCGAGCCCGCCGGCAGCAGGACAAGGCCCTGGACAAGATGATCTCTCAGTCCAAGATGCGGCCAGGTGATCACCTTCTCGGTATTTTGCTTAGGATCAGGGACGAGGGGGATCTTGACTTCCCCATGGAAATGGATAACGTCAAGGCAATCATAATGGTAATTATTAAGTGATGCTCTGAATTTTCATACTACTACTAGTTTACTAGTATTGCATTATTGCCTTTGCTCATCTTGTCTACATTGATTGTTTAGGATATGTTCACGGCCGGGACCGAGACAACATCATCAGCAGCCGAGTGGGCCATGTCGGAGCTCATGAGGAACCCTGAGGTGATGGCCAAGGCACAGGCTGAGGTGCGACGAACATTCCACGATAAGAACACAGAAGATCATGAGGAACACGTGGCGGAGCTACACTACACAAAGATGGTAATCAAAGAGGCCATGAGGCTATATCCAGTGGTGCCTATGTTAATTCCCCATGTCTGCCGAGAGACCTGTGAACTTGGCGGGTTTCAGGTCACCAAGGGTACGAGGGTCATGGTAAATACATGGGCGTTGGGTAGGAACCCCGAGTACTGGCATGAGCCGGAGGAGTTCCGACCGGAGAGGTTCAAGGACGACACGGCGAACAACCGAAGCCTGCGGTTCGACTACTTGCCATTCGGGGGAGGAAGGAGGAAGTGCCCTGGCGATACCTTTGGTCTGGCCACGTTGCACCTCATGGTGGCACGGCTTCTATACTATTTCGACTGGAGCCTCCCTGCCGGTGTGAAGCCGAGTGAGCTGGACATGGAAATGAGGGTTGGCATGACCTTAAGGAGGAAGAACCAGCTGCACCTAGTGGCAACACCGTATAAGGCATGCAGTTGAAATATATTTGAACTTAACTTATGCATCTCGTGGGGAATAATAATACTCCCACCGTCCAAAATAAATGTCTCTGTTGTACACATGAGCCTGCGAGCTTGTGTGCACACCGTATAAGATCGAGTTGTAATGTTTGTGCGGTCTCTGGGCGACCTGCACACGCTAGTCATGCTACGTTTTCATGCTCATGCGACGGCGTAGCTATATCAGATCGTGTATTGTTCGGATATCAAATAAAATGAAAATGCTGCCTAAGATTGAGCAGCACAAAGATATCTCCCTGAGCTTGCGTGCAGGTACCCACGATTGTCATTGGCGCGAGCAATTGGTGTCACATCAAACTAGGAACTGTTGAGTTCGTTTGAGCATATAACGGGATGATGGAAACAAGATACCCCGTCAATCAAATGGCTTTGTGAATTATCCATAAACAGAAAATACAGGTAATAAATATCCTTTATTTCAAACCGTGTGTCTTTTAATGTATCTATCTATCTATTATGGACGCATCTAGAGAGCGGACAGATGCTCTCTAGTGCTCCGGAGTGGCCGATAAAAAAAGAAATATTTGATCTCCTAATCTATAAAAGAAAAAATAATTTGTCTTCCCTAATCTAAAAAGGAAAATTCTAATCCATATTAGAAAAGTATCATGTAAATAGGAAAAAGATAAAGAATTACAAAAGCACCCATAAGAAAGGGTGTGAACGCATTTCATGTGTGTCTTTGTAATATTTAAAAAGTCATAACTTTTAAACTGCACGCCAGAATTAAAATCTGCTCTCGCCGTTGGAACTCTCGTGATGCACTCTTCAAAACTATATCCCGTGTGGATACGTTCTAGTGAACTTTTGTTGTGTGTAATTTAGTCTTTGTTTGACTCAACTACTCCCTCCGTTCGGAATTACTTGTCACAGAAATGGATGTATCTAGACGTATTTTAGTTCTAGATACATCCATTTCTGAGACTAGTAATTCTGAACGAAGGGAGTAGCTAGCAGTCCAAGTGCCACGAGCTGATAGTCAATGTGCAACTTTCTCTCTGCTTCTAAATGTGCCGTTTCCACTGAGGCGAACAGATGTGAACACATTTAATTTAAGTTTTTATTTTTGTAAAATAATCTCTTAACTTTTGACTGGAACATCATAATTAAGATCCGTTTTTCCTGGTCAAAAAAAATTAAGATTCGTTTTCACCATACGAATCCGGGCAATGTGCTCTTCTAAACTCTACCCCATGTGGGTATGTTGCAATGAACCTTTTTGTGTGCAATTTAGTCTCGATTTGGTGCAATTGTCCTAGAAGTCGATGTGCAACTACCTGACAGTCGATCCGCAACTTCCCTCTACCCATGGACATGCAGTTTTCGCTGATGACGCCTACAATCCATACTATCCCCTACCAGTGAGATGTGCAACTTCGTCTACTGCCCCGAACAACTTCCTACTAGTCGTCGTGTGCGTGCAACTCCGCAAGCGTGTGTGATAAACTATCCGCCGAGAGCAACTATGTCAACCAGGAAGTGCAACTCCGCAGTCGCGCGTGAGCAACTACTCCCCCGCGCATATGAAGTACCACAGCCCGTGCATGAGCAACTATGCTAGCCAGATCATGCAACTCTATGGTCGTGTGTGCGCCGACTATGCCGTCGCGCGTGTGCAACTCTAGCGGCCGCGCAAGAGCTACTATGCCAATGAGAGTGTGCAACTCTGCAATCGTGAGGGAAAAGTTGTCGTACAAGAGTGTGCAACTTCACAGTCCCTGTGTGACCAAACTTTACCGACCAGGGTGTGCTCTGCAATCGTGTGTGAGCAACTATTCCACCGCACTTATACAACCCCCGCAGCCAATGATAGTGGACACCTATGCGGACGAGAGTATACAACTCAGTGGCTTAGCATGTGTGACTATGTGGATGAGAGCGTGCAATTATGTGGTTGTGCAAGAGCTACTGCGCTCATGAGAGTCTGCAACTCTGCGGCTGTGAATGAGCTACTACACTGACGATAATGTGCAGCTCTGTGGTCATACGTGTGCGAATATGTCGCCGCACATGTGCAACTCACGCAGTCGTGTGTGAGTTACCATGTGGGGACCCCGACTCATAAGTCGAGATCACCGAATGCACGTGTACAGTGATCCCAGAGATCAATGCTCACTGAACACACAGAAGCTGAATAACAAGAGTTTTACATCCATACATACCGTTTTACACAAGTAGGACCATTATGGTCAAGTCTTGAGTGTATCATCGCAGCGGAAATCTTCAATAACAACTTGGACCCATGCCATCTGCCTTAACCCTACAGGCATTCTGACTGGGAAACGTCCTAGTTCGCATGTTCGTCTCCAAAGAACTCTTCTTCGAACTCCTGTGCTTCCATGCCTGGCCAATTAAATAACTAGTGGCAAGCCAATAAGTACTTTGAATGTACTCGCAAGCAACCCATGTTTTGGCTCAAGATACAACAATGCATGATATAGGTATATTTTTGCAGAAAGCTAGTTTTGAGTGCAATGACATGTTCAACAACTTGTAAGACATGCATCAAGAGAATTCATATAACCATGAGGACAGGTTACAGATATCAACATAAATAGAGTGGGCATCAACCCAACTCAATCATATCAAGTCCTTTGACTTGACCCAAATAGTTCTTCCCACTTATCCAAACACATACACTGGTTTGTAAACATGTGGACGTAGCCCAAGAGCGGTTACCCAACTGTCCTTGACCGTGGACACGGCTATTCGAATAGTTTTACACTCTGCAGAGGTTGCACACTTTACCCACTAGATCCGGGGAACTTCCGTGTCATCCACGACCCGCGGTACCTCAAGTACCCGGGGTAAGCACCCGATCACTATCTTTCCCTAGACGACACTAACATGGAGTCCACTCGATTGGTAGTAACCCCGTGCCCAACATTTCACAACTTAAAATTGTGGAGCCTCGCTCCCATATTCATCACATACCACTGGCACGGGGTACCAACGGTGTGTCCGGTGCCCCATAAAAATGTTCTTGGCCGCCCTACCTAGCACGACCCCGTCCCAAGAGAGAGCACCAACACTCCCCCGTCACTAATAATGCGGGCTCCAAGCTAGTATCGGCCTAGGTAATCAATAATGCCCTTTCCCATATAAGGGTAGAGTGGTTGCGCATGTAAGGTTGGAATAACGGTCGCAACATAAACCAATCTGTTTTGAAAACAACACACACTTGCCTCGGTACACCACTTCGTCATCAAGTGGCTACCCAACTCATCATCTCCCCCGGGCATAAGTGTCACCCGATGGGGTTTTGGAAAAGTCTTTTGAAAATACTATGTCTCCATCACCATGCATATTCCCGTCCCTTTTTGCATAGCAACTACTTTAGCATCCTATCTACTCCCACCGGCATAACCCTCATAAGGAGGTAGGGTCATACACAATGCAAGTATCAACGAGGAAGTAACGGAGGCAAACCATCAAAGTGGTTCCACCTCATCATGATTCCGTTGCAACAACAATATGATGCTATATGTCATGCATAAAAAGGGTTTCATAGACATGGTCAAAGGGCTGCTTGCCTGTTTTAACAAAGTCTTCGAGGTCTTCAAATATCTCTGGTCCAACTCCGAGCATTTCGTCTACTTCGTCAACTATCGTCGAAAGCAACCATAATAAGCAACACAACAAGGCAGAAAATAAAAGTGCTCTAAAAATATTGATTTGACTTTTCTAGGACATCTCTGGTTATATGAAAATCAACCAGAGTGGTTTCATTGGAATTTGGTCAGTGGATATTTCTAAACATTTTGATACGATGGAATCAAGGGGTTTATGGATTTGCAAGAAGTGTAGAGAAACATATTTTTGAAAAATGAGAAAAGGCACCCATTTAACAAACCATGATTTTAGAAGTATCTAGGAGTTGGTTTCACTGGATTTGGATTTCAAATGATTTTCCTATGAATTTACAAAGCTGACAAATATGAAGAAATGGCTCATTATTTTGTGTGGTACTGAAAGTATTGAGAAAAATGTTCATAAACTAAGTTATGAACTTAGAATCATCTAGGAATTTGAATCATGGCATTTGGATCAATTTTGAGCTCTCTGTGATTTTCTAAAGTTTATCACAGAAATGGAAAAAGGGGATGTCATAAATATTTGTGAAGGAAATATTTCTTGGAAAAATGTGCAAACAGCACCATGTGATAGATCATGAATTTATGAGCTACTAGAAATTTGAATCATCAAATTTGGACTTAATTTGAACTATTTATGGATTTTACAAATTGTACAGAAAAGAAAAGGGAAGAGGTTTTTACCCAAACGGGCTGGATTTGGGCAGCAACAGCGTGCACTGGGCGAGGCTAAATGGCAGGGCGCCACTGGGCCGGCCCAGCAACTCAGCCACGCGGGCGATATGGCGACGTCGAAGGCGCCCACGCGAAGTGCGCCTTCGCTGCGGGGACGCGGGAGACGTCAAACCCGCCTCCACTTGCCAGCGTGGCCCGGTGGTTGGGCCACTGACGAGCGGGCCCCGCCTGCAGGTTCGACGACCTGCACACGCTAGTCATGCTACGTTTTCATGCTCATGCGACGGCGTAGCTGTATCAGATCGTGTATTGTTCAGATATCAAATAAAATGAAAATGCTGCCTAAGATTGAGCAGCACAAAAATATCTCCCTGAGCTTGCGTGCATGTACCCACGATTGTCATTGGCGCAAGCAATTGGTGTCACATCAAACTAGTAACTCTTGAGTTCGTTTGAGCATATAACGGGATGATGGAAACAAGATACCCCGTCAATCAAATGGCTTTGTGAATTATCCATAAATAGAAAATACAGATAATAAATATCCTTTATTTCAAACCGTGTGTCTTTTAATCTATCTATCTATCTGTTATGGACGCATCTAGAGAGCGGACAGATGCTCTCTAGTGCTCCGGAGTAGCCGATAAAAAAACAAAATATTTCATCTCTTAATCTATAAAAGAAAAATAATTTGTCTTCCCTAATCTATAAAGCAAAATTCTAATCCATATTAGAAAAGTATCATGTAAATAGGAAAAAGATAAAGAATTACAAAAGCACCCATAAGAAAAGGTGTGAACGCATTTCATGTGTGTCTTTGTAATATTTAAAAAGTCATAACTTTTAAACTGCACGCCAGAATTAAAATCCGCTCTCGCTGTTGGAACTCCCGTGACGCGCTCTTCAAAACTATATCCCGTGCGGATACATTCTAGTGAAATTTTGTTGTGTGTAATTTAGTCTCTGTTTGACGCAACTACCTAGCAGTCCATGTGCCACGAGCTGATAGTCAATGTGCAACTTTCTCTCTACTTCTGAATGTGCCATTTTCACTGAGGCCAACAGATGTGAACACGTTTAATTTAGGTTTTTATTTTTGTAAAATAAACTCTTAACTTTTGATTCGAACATCATAATTAAGATCCGTTTTCCTGGTCAAAAGAAAAATTAAGATCCGTCTTCATCATACAAATCCTGGCAATGTTCTCTTCTAAACTCTACCCCGTGTGGGTATGTTGCAACGAACCTTTTTGTGTGCAATTTAGTCTCGATTTGGTGCAACTGTCCTAGCAGTCGATGTGCAACTACCTGACAGTCAATCCGCAACTTCCCTCTACCCATGGACATGCAGTTTTCGCTGATCTACTATCCCCTACCAGTGAGATGTGCAACTTCGTTTACTGCCCCGGACAACTTCCTGGTAGTAGTCGCGTGCGTGCAACTCCGCGACCGTGCGTGATAAACTATCCGTCGAGAGCAACTATGTCAACCAGGAAGTGCAACTCCGCAGTCGCGCGTGAGCATCTACTCCCCCACGCATATGAAGTACCACACCCCGTGCATGAGCAACTATGTCAGCGAGAGCGTGCAACTCTATGGCCGTGTGTGCGCCGACTATGCCGTCGCGCATGTGCAACTCTAGTGGCCGCGCAAGAGCTACTATGCCAATGAGAGTGTGCAATTCTGCAATCGTGAGTGAAAAGTTGTCGTACAAGAGTGTGCAACTTCGCAGTCCCCGTTTGACCAAACTTTACCGACCAGGGTGTGCTCTGCAATCGCGTGTGAGCAACTATTCCACCGCACATATACAACCCCCGCAGCCAATGACAGTGGACACCTATGCGGACGAGAGTATACAACTCAGTGGCTAAGCATGTGTGACTATGTGGATGAGAGTGTGCAATTATGTGGTTGTGCATGAGCTACTACGCTGATGAGAGTCTGCAACTCTGCGGCTGTGCATGAGCTACTACACTGACGATAATGTGCAGCTATGTGGTCATACGTGTGCGAATATGCCGCCGCACATGTGCAACTCACGCAGTCGTGCGTGAGTTACCATGCTGACGAAAATTTGCAACTCTGCCGCCGTGTGTGAGCTACTACGCCAACACGAGTGTGCAACTCCATGGTCGTGCATGTGTGACTATGCATCCCAACAAGAGTGTTCAGCTCCCGCAGTCATGCATGAGCTACTATGCTGACCAGTGTTTAACTCTGTGGTCATGCATGCGCAACCATGCGGACGAGTGTGCAACCGCATGTGTGCTAAATGATGAGATCCGGAGACCTAGAGGGAGATGATGACATGTTGTGGGATCGAGAATGAGGATGAGGATGTTGTAGGTCTTGAATTTGAAAATATGAATAATCCTATCGAACTTTTAGACCAGAATCCGGTCATATTGTTGGAGTATAATATTTAAATTACAATACTTGCTGCATTTGACCTTGTTTTTAGCTAAATCAAAACTAGATATGTGGCTATATTGCGTGTGCGCAGATGTATGTGAACTTTAAAAAAAATTGAAGAAATTGAAGGCAGATATATACGGCTACCTTTAGATGATTGGCTCCTGCATGAGTATCCGCGGATAAGTCCCCCGAACCACGGACTGATACGTTCTCCGGTTTGCGGTCAGCATGCCCTGTTGATTCATCATATCTAACATTAAATCTGAGTTACAGATTTTAGGTCTGTTGGTTCATATAATTTTGATCATGTGGATGGGAGTTAGGCAAATAGAAATGCAAATTAAGCGGCTCTCAGGGGCGTCGAGCCATTCCATCATGGCAATCTTCCACGTGGACCAAAAGTATAGAACTTTGAGTTACGTCACTTCCGACATATCATTTTTTCAGTTTCCGCTGCTCCTGACAACCACCGCTAATTTCACTTGTCTTGTGCTGAACTTTGCAGTCAGAAGTCTAGCAAAACAGCTACCTCCTGTGTGCACATGTGTTGTTGTCGACTGCGCGTGGCCAGAAAAGTCACGTTTGTACTACTTGTTATTATGAGTTGTGACATGGACTTGTCAATATTGAATGATTTGCCGACGTGCGATCGCACGAAATACCTTGAAAGTCGTTCAACATTCTCAGCACATGTTTCTCCATTGTCCTTTATGTGGTTGAAACAAGATAGTTTTCCATTTGCTCGGCTGGATTAAGTGCATGTTTGGGCCCCTCTCATCTTCGACTTGGACGTGTGAATGGTGAGTTGCCTTCCGAAAATCTTGGAGCGAGATAGCGAGTTGTGTATCTTCTACTCATGTGTTTTTCACTTATGGTTTTTCCTTGTCATATTATTTGGAGATTGACGGTTCTTTGTTTTTCTGGCAACACTTGAACCAATGCATGGTTGGACCAGCGTCTCTGTCTATCATTCTCCATGCATATAAAAAAGCAATAACTTATAGCTTTTAAATACCGCAATACGTTACCATTCAGAAAATTTGATCCTTATAACAGGTGGCAAGCCGTGTGAAGGCAATCTGCTCGTGTGCTTCAAGGCATATTTTCCGTTTTGATTAAGAGGTGAGAATAAGCGAGTTGGAATGTAACTATCAAAAGTAGGAAAAATCACCCTCATTCAAGCTGTTCGGCAATCCCTGCCTTAGTCGATTCCAACTCAACTGCATGACCCATACTAATTCTTGCAAGACCGAAGGCCACAAAACTAATACTTACACCATTCGAAAATAATTGTCGCTGAAACGGATGTGTCGAGCACTGCATCCATTTGAGCGATAGTTATTGATGGATGGAGGGAGTATTCATATGGGCATCACATAAATCAACCTGGTAGAGTTTTTTTTTTCCAATATTTGAAGTGGCCGGTTCTTGGATAGAGAAGTTATGAATACTAGTAGAGAGCCCGTGCATTGTCATGGGCTCTTGAAAAAGTTTACAAGAGTTACATCTTAAATTTCACATGCACAAACAATATAACACAAATACAATTACTGAATAATTGAAGTCCATTTGCAATGAAAATTGATAACAAAAAGAAAGACTAACGACATGTCCATGTAACAAACTAGATGTCCATGCAAGTTTCAGACGCTTCTCAAGTCCTACTAACTGTTTTTTATATGAGAAATATTAGGGATTAATATAAACAAAACATATGTTAAGATGAGAAAAAGCAATAGATATTTACCATGTATATTTGATGAGAAAAAAACATGCAAACAAACCTTCTTCAACCAAGTATATTTGTTTTTTCTCTCAATTTTATTGTGATACCCTTAGTATATGAAAGCTAAGTATAAAAAATATTTATTTTTATGAACCATATTTAATATATGTATACACTTTTATTGTTTCTGTCAGGTATGTATACTTTTAATATCTATGTTTTTAATCATAAATTCCTACACATGCGAGTCTAGCATTTCTATCATAGCAAAATTTGCACACAAGCACCCAAACTTAGCCCCCTAAAAAATAACTATAAAAGAAATTACCTTATCCACAGTATATTTTTTGAGGGATTACAGTATACCTGGACAAATGGGCCGGCCTGACACGACATGGCACGGCCCAACCAGGATTACACGGGCCAGGCACGGCACTTCCCGGCCAAGGCATGGCAAGGTTGCCTCACGGGCCGGCTCGACGGCCCACCTGGCACGCTGGCCTCTGGGCTCACTGGCCACCCCTCGCCTTTTCCCCTTCCCCCGCCGCATCCCAACCCTAACCCCACTCACTCACCACTCTCCCCTCCACTCACTCACTTCCTCTCGGACTTGCCCCTCCCCCGCCGCATCGCCGCGTGCCTCGACGAGCCGGTGCCCACGCGACTCCGCCCGCCGACCGCCGGATCAGTCCCATGCAGCGGCAGATCTGGGGGCTCACTCACCCGCCACCTCTCGCCCTCTTTGCTCCCCCCGCCGCATCACCACGCGAGTCGTCGAGCCCGCAACCGCGCGACTCCGCCCGCCGACCACCGCATCAGTCCCATGCCGCGGCCGGTCTTGTGGCTCATTCACCTCTCTTCTCCACTCACTCAAACATCTCGGCCATCTCCCCTCCCCCCGCCGCATCGTCCGCGCGTCGACCGTGCGACTCCGCCCACCGACCACCGCATCGGCGCGGCTAGGGGCTCCGACGAGCTGTGTACGACCAACAGGGACGGATGCAGTGAGCTTACTGACACGGGCGCGGGTGCTCGGTTCGGTCCCTTTCCCCTCGCATTCGCGGTGGTGTTCGTCTCCGGCGAGGTGGCAGGTGGAACCGAAGCGCGGCGGCTCGATCTGCATCGCCTCCGGTACGCCTGTGCGTTGCTACGGGCTATGCATATAAATAAATAAATAAAATTATTAAGGTTGTCTTCGTGGACGCCCTTGATACCTCTAAACCCGCCACCAACTCTAGCGCTCGCGACTTTCCGCCTAGCCACACTTGAACATGTTAACCCCTGCCTCTCCTCCGTCGGCAATGACCCGATGTTATTGTTGTTGTTTTTCCTCCCGCCACTACCTTTTTTTATTCACCCTGCAAAACCGCCCACCTCTCTTTGCCTGATCCCCAACCTGCCACCCGTAATTGAGAAGTATTGATGCTCGTTGCTTCCCGGCCCGAGTCGCCGCCAACGCTACCCACAATTGAGGAGTCCTGATGCATTCCCCCTTGCCGCCCCCTTGCCCAAGTCCCCGCCTGTATCATGCATTGGTACGGAGAGAAAACTCGTCGATGATCGTCACATTGTCCACCTATTCTCGATGAATATGATCAATCCCAAGTCAATGAGTGGCGGAGCTTCACATGAATGCTTGGAGGGGCAAAAGACTTTTAGGATCCCATGCAGATGAAGCAACATTGTAAATTTTGTTATCATTATATGACATTTTTACCTTTCTTCCTTCTCAACCCACATACCAAGTAACCAATTCTGGTTAAACATAGTAATTTATGAAACTTTATATGATTTGCAAGAATGCCAGTGACCGAGACATTCTAAGAATGCCATTTTCTGTGAATAATCTCAAGCAACTACTCCCTCTGTCCCAGAAAATTTTATCCTTATAACAGGTGGCAAGCCGTGTGAAGGCAAGCTGCTCGTGTGCTTCAGGGCATATTTTCCGTTTTGATTAAGAGGTTAGAATAAGCGAGTTGGAATGTAACTATCAAAAGTAGGAAAAATCACCCTCATTCAAGCTGTTCGGCAGTCCCTGCCTTAGTCGATTCCAACTCAACTGCATGACCCATACTAATTCTTGCAAGACCGAAGGGCACAAAATTAATACTTACACCATTCGGAAGTAACTGCCGCTGAAACGGATGTGTCGAGCACTGCATCCATTTGAGCGATAGTTATTTATGGACGGAGGGAGTATTAATATGGGCATCACATAAATCAAGGCGGTATATTTTGTTTTCCAATATTTGAAGGGGCCAGTTCTTGGATAGAGAGGTTATGAATATTGGGCTTAATCGAAAGGAGAAGTCTATGTCGTTCAAATTAATGCTCGTGGTTTCATTTTTAGCAAGATTTTGATGAAATTCACCGAATCACAGTAAATAAACCACACACATGGAAGGTACAGTCAGCAGGAAAATTGGGGGAAAATAAAATGGGGTAAAAGTTGATACATATTTATATTTGGCTAAATTGAGTAAAAATTAAGAGCTTCCGCTAAATCAGACGTGAAACTTGAGGTGGAAAGTGGAATTCACTCCAATTTTTATGAAGTGGATTAGCAGTTTAGCACAGTGGCTTAAAAACTTCATATTGTGCGTTTGGTACACATACTACAATTAATAGATAGATTTGTTGCGTTTGGGGAAGAACAAACTTCGTCGTACTATGTGAAACAAAGTACGAGAGAGAACATCGGTTTAGTTCAATATAATGGACCTAGGGTAACAAAAAAGTTGTAATAATGGTCGTTGATGCCAATTAATTATGGCCATCATTCCTTCCACATGGACCAAATTATAAATGTGTAGAACACTGAGCTACCTGTTGAAAGTACATGTAGTCCCCATGTGTGGTTTTGGTAATTGATGACAATCTAAATGGACTAATGTTTGCATTGAGTTATACATTTGAAGGAAAGTTCCATTTCCAATGCATGAAGAATATTGGATGAAGTAAAGGATGTTTGTTCCATGGTGATGCAAGAAGGAGATAGAATGGATTCGAAATGAATGCCATATACATATTGCTGTGCATGCATCAAGGCTTGTGAGTTGAACCATGATGGATCAAGATATTGGGAGAATGATTAAAGAGAAGAATTCTACATATACTTGAAGATAGGATCAATATGAGCTCATATGTTGAGTCATGGATTATTATGTCTTGAAGCAAGTAATTCAAGTGAAGAATTCATCGTGCCTCTCAAGATACTATGTTGGAGCATGAGAACGAGAAAATGATGTCCAATATGATATTCAAGGAGAAACTTGATATGGTCATGGTGAATTGAGATATTGGTTATTATGTCTTGAAGAAATGAAACATAGTTAAGATATCAATAGGGCCTTCAAGACATCAATATTAATCATGGAGCAAAGATAAATGTTGACCAAGATAAAGATCAAAGATTGACCTCCAAGATGGTCAACACACAAGCGCATATCATGTGCCACATGAGATCTTGTGGTATGGTAAGAATTTATCGATTGCGCTTTGTGTACTAACCCATACTATGTGTTGTTTATGTTATGTGGGTTAGGTAATTCTCATGAGCTTGGTGCTTATAAGAAAGCTTGGTGCTCATCAAAGTATGTCATCAAGTAATTAATGTTGATGGACAAGTAAAGATGAATGCAAAGCAAAGCTTTCCACATTGTGCATGGGGGAGCTACTTGAAGACTTCTCCAATGTCTTGCCTTCAACTTGAGCCATGAAGAAACATCAATATAAAGCTCAAGTGAAAGGCTCTAGTCAAAGGTATTAGTTCCTTTGGCTTTAGATGTGAGGATCGATGACCATCGAAAAGGATATATGCTCAAGAATGAGTTTCCGGTAGCTATCTAGTATAGTTCTTTTATGATTCTTGAGTTATAGGGATCCCGCACTATTAAGAGGGGATCAAAGGGGTAAGTGATGGATTTGTTCAAGTCAACATCATCTATTTCTATTCTTCTCACATCATATTCCAACATAGGCATATTTCACTCCTATCCAATACAAATACAATATGCCTACATATCTCAAAAGAAAATCCAAAGCCAACTAGGTTTCCCAAAGTATATGTATAACCCTTGCATGCTTTTCACCCCTCCATTTTGGCTTATCTTGGGTGGTTATCTACGTGAGGACCTGGAGCTTTTCCATAGCTTCAAAACGAGTCCAAGATCATCAAAATCGGAGTCCGGATGTGAAAGTTATGCATGTTTCAGTTTTGGGGTTCCTGCTGTTTTTTTAATGGCCAGACATCCGGGACTTGGCCGGATGTCGACTTGGCCGGATGTCCGGGCTTCCGGGTCGCCCCGGATGTCCGGGATCCTCCCAGAAATCCGGCCCGCAAATTCCAGAACCTGTTTTCATATGTTGGTTGTGCCCGCCGGATGTCCGGCATTTGCCCGGATGTCCGGCCCGGCGCTGTCACTTACTCACAAACGGCTAGTTTTCTAGGCCCTCTATATATATCTGTCGGTGTCAAAACCGGCGGATCTTGGGTAGGAGGTCGCGAACTGTGCGTCTAGGCGGATGGTAACAGGAGACAAGGGACACGATGTTTTTACCCAGGTTCGGGCCCTCTCGATGGAGGTAAAACCCTACTCCTGCTTGATTAATATTGATGATATGGGTAGTACAAGAGTAGATCTACCATGAGACCGAGGAGGCTAAACCCTAGAAGCTAGCCTATGGTATGATTGTTGTCTGTACGGACTAAAACTCTCCGGTTTATATAGACACCGGAGAGGGATAGGGTTACACAGAGTCGGTTACAATGGTAGGAGATCTACATATCCATATCGCCAAGCTTGCCTTCCACGCCAAGGAAAGTCCCTTCCGGACACGGGACAAAGTCTTCAATCTTGTATCTTCATAGTCCAGGAGTCCGGCCGAAGGTATAGTCCGGCTATCTGGACACCCCCTAATCCAGGACTCCCTCAGTAGCCCCCGAACCAGGGTTCAATGATGACGAGTCCGACGCGCAGATTGTCTTCGGCATAGCAAGGCGGGTTCTCCTCCAAATTCCATGTACCTGTTGAATAATGTCCGGTTTCTTGTAAATGTAGTGCTCCTTGGCTTCTACGCCCAATAATGGCCGTCTTCCACGTGTCAAACGAATACGAAAAGTCAGGGTGTTTTTACATTTACACCCCTAGCCGCGTGAATGAGCCGCCTATTTAAGGGGACGAGGATTTAGATCCAAACCACAGCTTCTCCCCTCCGCGAGTATTCATCAGAGCGTATCCGACAAAGGTCCATTCTATCATGGCCGGCCGCCGCAGCTCCTCCTCTCGCCCTTCCAGCCCTCAGCCTGGAGATTGGGAGAGATGCTCCATCCCGCATAGCGAGCTAGTGATGCTCCAGACCAAGGGATTTCTCCCCCCGGCCTATATGGTCCCGGTTCTTGCCGGACTTGCCACCTATAATGGCGGAGAGCAAGCGGAGAGAGCCCCCAATCCCTCCAAAGGAGAGCGGGTATGCCTTGTCCCTTACTTAATAAGAGGGCTCGGATTTCTAATTCATTCGTTTCTCCGGGGGCTCCTGGAGTTCTATGGCCTCCAGCTGCACAACCTCACGCCTACCTCCATATTGCATATTGCGGGCTTCGTAGCCCTTTGTGAGCTGTTTTTGGGCTGCGAGGCTCATCTCGCGCTGTGGAAAAGGCTATTCTGCCTTGTGCCCCGTTCTCAGAAGGGGTCAATATATCAAGTGGGCGGAGCCGAAGTGTGGCGCATCGCCGGGACCGGATATCTATCCGGAACCCCAAAGAAGGCGTCCAAGGACTGGCCTTCGGAATGGTTTTATATAGAGGACGTCCCGCTGCCGGATCCTGTCCAGATCGGCCTCCCTGAGTTCGACAGTGCTCCCCTAAAGAAGCGCCTAAGCTGACGTCCACGGAGCCCTCAGAGGGAAAGTGACAAGGACGTTCTTTACCTGATGGGCCGGATAAGATTGTTAGCTCACTCCGGACTGACCATGATCGGGGTCATGGCCGCATGCATCATGCGAGGGGTGCAGCCGCTTCAGTATAGAGGCCACCCCATGTGGGACTTCAACGGAGAGGACGACGCCACCCGCCATGGCCGTAAGGGGCCGAATTCGGCTCCCGCTCTAATAAAGATCTTGTCCGCTTTGTAGAAGGGAGAAGAGGAGGAATTTCTCCGCGTCAACCCACAGGGTGGATTTTCTATGTACAATCCCCCAAGTTGGGTAAGTGGACACTTTTACTTGCCCATCCGTTTTATATTCCCATCGTTAAATATTCAGTCTAACGACCTCAATGCAGGAACTGCGCCAGGCTGTTAAAGAAATAAACATCCCTCCTCCACAACCCGAGGATCCGAGACGGTCCCTCGACCCGGCCTCTCAAGAGGATCCGGACTTATCTGTGGAGCTAATTGATGGGGTGTTTCATCAATTGAGCAAGGACAACGCCTTGGTGGCCATTACGGCCGATTACCCAGGGCTACTCCCAGCCTCACAGGTAACTGAGACCGAAGTCCCAGCACTTTGAAAAGGGATCTATCCTCGCGTGTTTTCGATTGCCGTATGACAACCGTGTTTTGCAGGGGAGGTCCTTGAGACGGGAGGCCGAGCCTGCGGCGACTAGCCAACAAGGGGCGGCAAGGCCCCGCGGGCTGAAAAGAAGTGCGGTCCGGACTGACACGCTGGCGCAAAGGTATAGCGCGCCATCTTATTCCCAGGTGTTATTCCTTCAAGGCATATTAACGCTCGTTCTCTCTTCAGGACGAAGAGACCTCGCCGGACTATATTCGGAGAGGTTGCCAATCGCGCCTCCACCAGCCATGCTCCAAAGCCTGGTCCGGAAGCGGAGGCGAACACAAGGCGTGCACCGGACGCTCCTCCGATTGAGGATGCGGACAGGCTGTCTGCCACCAATTCTGAGATGGAGAGTGCCATGAACCGTAGGCGTTGCTGGACAGTTCTTCGTGACGCTTGTTTCTCCCAAGAGGCATTGGATGCCTTCAATTTGGGAGATGCGTACCTCCATGCCGCTCAAAATGGTCTAACCAGAGCCACGGAGCAATATGTAAAAGACATACGTGTAAGAAAATTTTGGTTATTATATATATACCAGTAGCCCCCGAGACTTGAAACAGTTAGAATAACTGATTTAAGGATCATTTGTTACGCACACTACTAGGGAAAAGCCTATACACAGAATTTTACCAGTAGCGCTGTACAAAATCAAGTGCTGCTGCTACTTAGTAGCAGCGCGCGTAAATAAACCGCGCTACTGCTATGACGTTAGCAGTAGCGCGTACTAGCGAAAAGTGCTGCTGCTACGTTTGAACTGGGCGCACATGGCTAGCCGAACCTAGCAGTAGCGCGTATAATGGCCCAGCGCTACTGCTAATGTCCTTAGCTGCAGGGCGCTTACGTGTAAAGCGCTGCTGCTAACGGAAATAAAATAAAGTGAAAAACAAGTAGAAAAGTAAATGAAAATGAAAGAAATAGAAAAAGGAGAAATGGAAAAAATAAAATGTAAAGAAAAATAAAAGAAAAAAGGGGAAAAAGGAGAAAGGAATGCAGTAGCGGGTTCTGCCGAAAATCGCTATAGCTGCAGCGTGTATTCCAGAACGCGCTGTAGTTAACGTAGCAGTAGCGCCCTTTCTGGAACGCGCTACTGGTACTTCTGACTTAAGCACGCGGCTCGTCCTTCCCCACGGCCACTTCATCCCCCAAATCAACTCCAACCTCGCCGCCGCCGTCGCCCCTCGGCCGCCGCGCGCTCTCCCCACGCCGCCCCTGACCCCAGATTCAACGCCGGCCCCGGCCCCGACCTCAACGCCGCCCCCGACCCCGACCTCAACGCCGCCCCGGAGCCCCGACCACGACCTCGACGCCGCCTGCCCCTCCCTCGTCGCAGGCACCCGAGGTGAGCACGCCTGCTCCTCCCTCTCCCCTACCTCTGCCTAGGGTTTCTACCTCCATCAAATTAGTTAGGGTGGAAACGAATCGGATGCGGATGCGGCTCAAATGAGTTAGGGTTCATGTAAGGGTGGAAACGAATCAAATTTCTAAGATGAATCATAAAACGAGTAAAATTTGACCACTTATTTCACTTTATAGTTGGATAATTGGAATATCCGCTACCACTTTCCACCCCTATAGGTTCATCAAATTAGATGGTAATTAGGGCAGTAGTTCTTAGGTACTAATTAGTTAGTAAGAACTAGGTACTAATTAGGTACTAGAATATTTTTATTTATAGTAAGTTTATTTTTAGTAAGAACTAGTTGAATTAATAGAACTAGTTAGTAAGAACTTGTTGCTATTTTTTAGTTAAAGCAATTTTCCCGCATCGACGTGGACGATGCCTATCCCGCATCCTCGTCGTCGAGTCAGCGAAGGAAGACACCTGCTTGACCAGATGGGCCATGTCCGGGACTGGGCTCCGCGGGGTGGTACTGGGAGGCGCTACCTACCGGGGGGCGCAGGTTGGTGAGGAGCCAGCCTGTCGTTGACCCGAACCTTCTTTGGTGGCGGTCGCGTGGGCAAGTGACGGTCCAGAGGCTCGAGGACTCCGCGGAGGTGGTGCGTCACCGTGTCAGTGAGGAGGACGCGCACGTCCGTCGCTACTTGTTTGCGTTGGAGCACAGGTTCTCCAATACCTGGCAGGTTCTCCAGGGATCTCACTGGAGCTATGATCCCGTGATGGTTCCTTCTCTGTGGGTGTCCACCGCCCGCACCGATACCCGTCGTGTGCTAGGGTTTTAGTTGTACTAGTGATGTTATATGTATGACACTATTCGGGATGTATTAGTGATAATATTCGACGATGTACGGACGCATGAGATGATTTACTTTTGCTTATTGAATGCATGCTAATTTGAGTCTTATAAGATATTTTGAAATGTATATCTTGTGTTGCTCAATATCCAAGTGGTCGGTCATGTTTGCAGGTTACACCTCCGAGTGGCCTATGTTTTACCGGAGTGTTGATTCATTTCCGTTCCGGCAAATTTCAGGCGCTCGATATATCCTATTTTAGCAAAGGTCATGCCGGATTTTTCCGTGAATTTTGGCATGACTTTTGCCAGAATATGTAGGAAATATCGAGTGCCCCGGATTTGTGTGTTGAGTATCCTGGTAGTTGTCTTTTATCGATTTTCAATTAATGTTTTAACTATGAACATAGGAAATGTCTGACGACAAAAAGGATTTCGGTATTTGCAAATACTGCGAAGACGAGCGCGGCCTGTGCGACGGAATCTTCCTAGATGATGATAGGCGCTTCAGCATCAAGCTGGACGAGAACTTCGAAGTGGATACAGTAAGTCACAACGACAAGTCTTTTTTCGTAATTAAGCATGACATCTGCTTCATTTGCTTCAACTTATATTTTTTTACTATTCTACTAGCATATCCCATGCCATGCAAGAGTTTTTGTATTGGATAAGATAGGTTTCAGTCATACTATGGAGGTAAAGAAAGTTTATTTGAAGACCGAGCATGGTTGTATTTTCCACGCAAAATTATACAATTCAGACGACTACACCTATTTTGGATGCAAAACATGGCGAGCACTATGCAAGACTTATGCATTTCAGCCTGATATGGTTATCACCTTTGATATTCATCCGGAAGATGATATTGAAGGTAATACCGACATCTGGGTCGATGTGCAGACGCCTCCAGTTACACCAAAATGTAAGTTTCTCAACCATATTTATGTCTTTGATATTGTTTATTCAAAAATAGTTGAAAACTAATTTGTATTGTCAGCTTATTTCGGTGCAAGCAAACATGTCCAGCGCTTGGTAGACAGGACCTACTACTGTCCCGGGGCTGAACTAAACTGCGAGGAGCTAAGCCATTATGTTTCATGGCTTGAGGATCTTGATACTGTCAAGACAAATTTTCTTCCTGGACTTAGAAATCTTAGTACTGAAAACGTGCGACCAATAGTGTTCGTCATGAACTACGGTCACATCTATTTAGGAAGGATGGTAAGATTTTTACTATTTGTCCTCAGTGCATCTTTTCCATACATTATTTGTGAAGCTAAACTTCATTGCTAAGTATGTGACCATACGATGTTCTTCAACAGGGACTCCCGATGAATGTTGTGCCTTATGGGATCGAGACTAAAGGTACCATGAGTATTATTAGCTTACGGACAAGATATCCTACATGTTACTTTAGTGCATTCATGATCAGCGCTGAATGCTTAATAGTGCTAGACTGGACCAGATATGTGATGGGGGAGCGCAGACAAGTACTAGGGGGCAGCAAACAGATGTGCTACCCAAAATTAGGAGACAGGTTCATCTGCATGCTCCAACTTGATCAAGGAGGAGAGCTACACATGTTTTATGTTGTTTTATCTAAGAGAGAGCAGCAGGAGTGATTAGCTAGAAATGAGTTTGAGGATGATGATGTGCTACACTATTACTATGATGATAAAATAGCTAGTGTTGGTGGTAATGACTGATGATTATTATTAGCTAGTGTTAGTGGTGATTAAATAAATATTGTTGGTGCTAATGATTATGATGATGATTAAATAGCTTGTGCTGGCGGATTAGATTCAAGTGGAGGCAACATGTGGTGCACATCGAAAGTACTACTAGTCCAAACTAGATCAAGTTTGGATTAGTAGTATACTTTTGACATGCACCACATATTGCCTCCACTTGAACCTAATCCACCTTCATTTGACACACTGTTATGGACATAATGATGTAAACCTCATAACTGGTATTGTACCAATATTTGTACGATGGCGCATAAATACACTAAAAATAAAAAAATAAAAAGACAATATGTTGCTCAATAAGCTAGTTTAGCTAGCAGGTTTCAGTTTTTTCAGACTTTGCACCGTAGTAGTTTTTCTGTTAGCAAATTTAGTTAGATTTTCCTGGTAGTTTGTTAGCGGCTTCCGCGAGACACAGCCTGTGCGATCCGTGGAGCGTTTGTAGGACGCTGTGGACTGAGTGCTCGATCGTGGGATGGCACGATCTAGTAGGAGCGCCAGAGCCGCGGCATGATCTGTTAAGTTCAGAAATAAAAGGAAGCAGAAACAGAAAAGCAGCATGCAAGTTCGCTGCGCAAAACCTCTCTCTCGCGAGTTGTTTCAGAGTTCATCGAGGGGAACAAGTGGTATCAGAGCCATGTCAAGGTCACCGGCGAGCGGCGGAGAGCAGTCGCGCGGGGACCTGGTGGTGCAGCAGGTGGTGCAGCCGGCACCGTCCAGCGACGCGCTCCCAATGCTGACGCGCACCAACTACCCAGAGTGGTCGCTGCTGATGAAGGTGTATCTTCAGGCCCACGGCTGGTGGCGGGCTGTGTCGCACGGCGACGCCCCTACCACGACGAGCACAACGCCATGAGCATCATCCTCCGTGGTCTGCCCACAGATGTGCTGCTCGCCGTGGGGGAAAAGGAGAACGCCAAGGAGGCGTGGGATGCCATCGCCACGCAGCGCCTCGGCGCCACGCGGGTGCGCGAGGCCAATGCGCAGAAGCTCCAGCGAGACTTCGAGAGCATCGCCTTCCGCGACGGGGAAACGATCGACGACTTCTCCCTCCGCCTCTCCGGCATAGTCTCTGGCCTGCGCGCGCTCGGGGATACTCTCGAGGAGTCCAAGGTAGTTGCCAAGTTCCTTCGTGTCGTGCAACCTCAGTTCGCGCAGGTGGCGATCGCGATCAAGACGCTGCTGGACATCAGCACGCTCTCCTTGGACGAGGTCACCGGCAGGCTGCGCGTCGTGCAAGAGCGCCTCGACGACACGCAGAGCAGTGGAAGCAGTCAGGGCGGCCGCTTGCTCCTCACCTGGGAGGAGTGGCAGGCTCGCCAGCATCCCGGCGATCAGGCCCCAACTCCAAGCGGCAGCAACAACTGCCGAAAGGGCGGCGGCCGAGGAGGCGGACGCGGCGGCAAGCGCGGCGGCAGACGCGGTGGCGACTACCCCGACAAGAGCGGCGGGGACAAAGAAAAGTGCCGCTACTGCGGCATCAAGGGCCATTGGGCCCAGGAATGCAGGAAGAAGAAGCGGGAGGAGGAGGCCCTCCTCGCACAGGCCGACGAAGAGGCCGACCCTCAGATGCTGTTCGCCGAGGTGGTCGAGCTGATGCACCCGACCGAGATGCAGACGCCGGCCGGTCATCGTCGCAACCCACCGCAGGCCGCCGTCTTCCTCAACGAGGAACAGTCAGGCGTCGTACCTGCGGCAGAGGACGCCGCGCCGGACCCGGTGTGGTATCTGGACACTAGAGCGTCCAACCACATGACCGGCGACCGCGCGGCCTTCACCGAGCTCGACAAGGCGATCACCGGATCCGTGCGGTTTGGCGACGGGTCGGTGGTCCAGATCGAAGGGCGCGGCACCATCGCGTTCGCCATCGACGGGGGAGCGCAACGCGCCCTCATGGACATGTACTACATCCCCAGGCTCAAAAGCAGTGTGGTGAGCCTCGGACAGCTCGATGAGAATGGCTGCGACATCAACATCCACCACGGCGTCCTCACCATCCACGACCGTCGCCGTGTCCTGATTGCCAAGGTAAAGCGCTCCCCAAATCAGTTTTACAAACTGTGCATTCGCCCCGTGCGCCCAGTCTGCCTTGGTGCGTCCACGGGCAGCGTGTCATGGCGGTGGCACGCCCGCTTCGGCCATCTGCACATGGACGCTCTGCAGAGGATGGCGAGGGGAGAAATGGTGTGTGGGCTGCCGGGCATTGAGCACACTGGCGAGCTCTGCCAGGCGTGCCTCGCCGGCAAACAGCGCCGGGCGCCATTCCCTCAAGCGGCCAAGTACAGAGCGGAGGCGCCACTCGACCTCGTCCACGCGGATCTCTGCGGAGCGATCACGCCAGCAACGCCAGGAGGAAGATGCTACTTCCTGCTCCTCGTGGACGACCACAGCCGCTACATGTGGCTTACTTTGCTGACAAGCAAAGACGAGGCCGGAGCGGCCATCAAGGAGTTCCAGGCGCGTGCTGAAACAGAGGCACGGCGCAAACTGGGCACGCTGCGGACGGACTGCGGGGGGAGTACACGTCCACAGCACTGGCAAAGCACTTCGCGGCCACCGGAGTCCAGCGTCACTTGACCGCGCCCTACTCGCCGCAACAGAACGGCGTGGTCGAGAGGCGCAACCAGACGGTGGTCGGCATGGCAAGGAGCATGATGAAGGCAAAGGGCATGCCAGACTACTTCTGGGGGGAGGCGGTGACCACGGCCGTCTACCTCCTGAACCGCGCGTTCACGCGGAGCGTGGACGGAGCGACACCGTACGAGGCCTGGCACGGCAGGAAGCCGGAGGTGAGCCACCTGCGTGTTTTTGGGTGTGTGGCACATGTCAAAAGCGCGCGCCCCCTCCTCAAGAAGCATGATGATCAGAGCACTCCCATGGTGCTCATCGGGTACGAGCCCGGCTCCAAGGCGTACAGAGTGTACGACCCGGCGACGCGCCGGGTACACGTGTCTCGCGACGTCGTGTTCAACGAGAACGTGAGCTAGGATTGGAGCAACGACACAGCGGGCGCAGGCGGCTCCTTCATCGTCGACTTCTCGGCTTATGGTGGGGCGCACGAGGACGCGGGCACGCCGGCGAGAACTCCGGCTCCACAGTCGCCCGAGCCCACTCATGGAGGGGCTGGATCGAGCGAGCCTGCATCACCACGCTCCGTCTCCGATGGCGGGATGGAGAACTCGCCGGCTATAGGTGGCGTGTCCCCTGCTGCCGCAGTCTGGCGGGACGTGCAGTTCGCAACGCCGCCGCCGCATGACGCGGACATGTTCGACGACGCAGACGATCCAGACGCCATCCACCACTTCCGCTGCCTGGACGATGTGCTCAACCTTGGCGCGGCGCAAGGCAGGAGCACGGAGCAGCTGCTCCTGCTGCCTGAGGGGGAGCCGGCGACGTTTGCAGAAGCCGAGCCCCATGCAGCGTGGCGAGCGGCGATGGCCAAGAGATGGACTGCATCGAGTCTAACAAGACCTGGTCTCTCTGCGATCTGCCTACAGGTCACCGTCCCATCGGCCTGAAATGGGTGTTCAAGGAGAAGAGGAACGCCGCCGGCGAGGTGATCAAGCACAAGGCCCGCCTGGTGGCAAAGGGTTTTGTGCAGCGCACCGGCATCGACTTTGAAGAAGTGTTCGCTCCGGTGGCCCGCCTTGACTCCGTGCGAGTGTTGCTCGCTGCAGCTGCATAGGAGGGGTGGGAAGTGCACCACCTCGATGTCAAATCGGCCTTCCTCAACGACGAACTTGAGGAGGAGATGTACGTGGTGCAGCCCCCCGGGTTCGAGCGCGCCGGCGCGAGCAGCAAGGGCATGGTACGCAAAGCTCTCTATGGGCTTCGTCAGGCGCCAAGGGCATGGTACGCAAAGCTCGACAGCAGCCTCAATGCCCTCGGCTTAGAGAAGTGCCCATCCGAGCACGCAGTATACACGCGCGCTGGCCACGGTGGCCGGCTCCTGGTGGGCGTGTACGTGGACGACCTGATCATCACCGGAGCGCCAACAACGGCAATCGCTGAGTTCAAGAAGGAGATGATGGCGCTCTTCAAGATGAGCGATCTGGGGCTACTGAGCTACTACCTCGGCATTGAGGTGGACCAGAGGCCGGGCCAGATCGTCATCACGCAGTGTGCGTATGCCGGCAAGCTGTTGGAGAAGGCCGGCATGGCCGACTGTCATCCCGTGGCCACACCGATGCAGCAGCGCCTTAAGCTCAGGCGGGAGGGGGCCGGCGAGCCTGTGGACGCCACCTACTACCGGAGCATCGTGGGGAGCCTTCGCTACCTCACCCACACGCGCCCGGACATAACCTACGCCGTTGGGTATGTGAGTAGGTTCATGGAGGCTCCGACGAGCGAACATTGGGGTGCTGTGAAGCAGCTCCTCAGGTACATCGCCGGCACACGGCAGCTGGGATGCTGCTATGCTCGGCAGGCGCATGGCGCAGAGCTCGTCGGCTACAGCGACTCAGATCTCGGGGGAGACTTGGACGACCGCAAGAGCACGAGCGGCACCATCTTCTTCCTTGGTGGCAGCCCCGTGTCATGGCAGTCAGCCAAGCAGAAGATCGTCGCACTTTCTTCGTGCGAGGCAGAGTATGTCGCCGCGGCCGGAGCAGCCTGTCAGGGCATCTGGCTCAGGCGGCTAATCGGAGAATTACTTGGGCGTGACGATGGTGCCATCAGACTGTGCATCGACAACAAGTCAGCGATCGCGCTGAACAAAAATCCTGTGTTCCACGACAGAAGCAAGCACATTGAGCTGCGCTACCACTTCATCCGTTAGTGTGTCGAGGACGGCAGCATCAATGTCCAATATGTGAGGACCAGCGATCAGCTTGCAGACATTCTCACAAAAGCACTTGGGCGGACTCAGTTTCTGGAGATGCGTGATCGCTTGGGGATCATCAGATATCAGCCAACCTAGCTTAGGGGGAGTTTGTTGCTCAATAAGCTAGTTTAGCTAGCAGGTTTCAGTTTTTTTCAGACTTTGCACCGTAGTAGTTTTTCTGTTAGCAAATTCAGTTAGATTTTCCTGTTAGTTTGTTAGCCGCTTCCGCGAGACGCAGCCTGTGCGATCCATGGAGCGTTTGTAGGACGCCGTGGACTGAGTGCTCGATCGTGGGATGGCACGATCTAGTAGGAGCGCCAGAGCCGCGGCATGATCTGTTAAGTTCAGAAATAAAAGGAAGCAGAAACAGAAAAGCAGCATGCAAGTTCGCTGCGCAAAACCTCTCTCTCGCGAGTTGTTTCAGAGTTCATCGAGGGGAACAAAACTAGTAGCGATGGAAAGAAAACACGCTGCCAGTAGTTACATTAGCAGCAGCATGGGAGTGAACAAGCGCTGCAGCTATTTGTCCTAGCAGTAGCGCGTGCGGCATGCGTTACTGCTAAGCAATAGCTGTAGCGCCTTATTAGTAGCGCGCCTACCTGCGCTACTAGTGAGCACAAAACCAGCGCTACTGCTAGGGTTTTCCCTAGTAGTGGCAGGTTCTTATAGAAAAGAATACCCTACTGTCCCAGGAGCTTGAAGAGTGCAGACCCAACTTGAGGCCGCACTAGCCGCGGCAGGGGAGCCCAAGGAGACCCCCTCTGGTAATATACGCTTCGAAAGATAAGTATTTTGCGAAGTGCGGCGTGGGTGCAAATCTGACAAATGAAATTGCAAATGGCGCCGGATTAAATCCGGAAGAGCAACAACTCCTACGCCAGCTGAAGGCTGGTGAGAGCGTGCTGACAAAGGTGAGGCGGGAGAAGAACGATCTCCAAGATGCCAACACCAAGCTGAGCGTTGAACTGAAGGATGTTCATGCCCAGCTGTTGGACTCCGTTAAGGAGAATCAGCGGCTTCGACGCGGCATATTTAGTAAGTGCTTAAACGAACTTTGAAAAAAGAGTTCGGCGAGGAAGTCGACTAACAGAGTAATGTCTGTAGGTATGCTAACAGGTCGTCCTGCAGAGGAAATGCCCGGTTCTATGGGTGACCTTCTTCTCGAGCTCTCACAACTGCACGAGCGAGTTCGGCAGGTGATGCAAGGCGTCGCCCAGGCCTTGTGGCCATCCGTCTCCATGCCCGAAGGCCTTGTGGAGCTTGTAGAGAAGCTGAAGGGAGCGCGGCGGCGCTTCCGATTGTGGAAGATGTCGGCCTGCCGTCAAGGCACCAGGGAGGCCTGGGCCATGGTGAAGACGTGGTACACGAAGGCTGACCCAAACCACATGGCCGAGGTCGGACCCATGGGGCCCGATGGGAAGGAGATCCCTGTGAGCTTAGTATACGGCCAAGTAGAATTGGCCGCAAAGTATTCCCAGCAGGACTGTAAACTAGACAGCCTGTTAGATGGTATTGAAGAGGAATACAATCAGTCAGATTGACTATGTAATTTTAATTGACTTGTGTAATGCCTTCTAGCCGGATTGTAGATCGTTTGTCATGGATGACCTTTTCGCTTCAACCTCAGGACCTGACGGTCCGGAGTGTGTCCGAATACCCTCGCGGTTATATAAGAACCGGGGTATGCATGGAGACAAGGCGTAGGGGTCATTAGTGCTTGAACAGACAAGTGCCCAACTAGTTATGTTATATTACATGGTTAGAAAGAAACATCTTCCAGGGAGAATAGTTCCGTTAGGGGTTCCTTTCCCTGGAAGGCATGCCCTAAAGTGCATGTCCATTCTGCGAAAAGAGATGCAGGAAAAACATCTGGGGCGTATAGATAACTAAGTGGAAAAAAAGATCATCTTTAGTTCACCGACCGAATATTCCCTTAAGAATGCTAGCTTTCGGCTTCACCCAGTCTGAGGTACACATCCGGCTGACCCGGCAGTAACAATCGCAGAGGTGCTCCCTTTACCACCTAGCCGAACAATCAGGAACATAGGGGTAAGCACAGGAGCGAGGCAACCCAGCTTGGCTAAAACTTAAGTCATATCGATGCATATAATGGTGAATAAAAGGTACATGCGGAAGTGTGACACATGTGTTGGGCATGAAGCCCGTATAAATAAGCTTCTGTTTAAACAAGCCCCTAGGTTTAATGAGCGCGGATAGCGCGTCACTTTATGAGTCTTTAAAGGCTATAAGAGAGAGGGAGGGGAGAAGGAGAGAAATGTAAGACAGAAAGTATATAAAAAATGGACAGAGGAAGGAGATGAACACAGAGTCCGGCGCTAGGCCTAGAATCTTCGGAGACGGGCTGCGTTCCATGGGTTCGGCTCGAGTCAGTTATCTGATGCATCTCGCAGGCGGTACGCTCCACCAGTCAGGACTTGGTCAATTATGAAGGGACCTTCCCACTTGGGCTTGAGTTTGTCCTTTTTCTTGTCCGGCAGGCGTAGAACTAATTCGCCAACGTTGTAATTTTTGGCCCGTACTTCTCTGCTTTGGTATCTTCGAGTCTGCTGTTGATAGAATGTGGAACGGGCTTTTGCCACGTCACGCTCTTCCTCCAAGGCGTCCAAACTATCCTGCCGATCGAGCTCGGCGTCTCTTTCTTCGTTCATGCGCACTCGAGGTGAGTCATGAATTATGTCACAGGGCAAAACTGCCTCTGCGCCGTACACCATGAAGAATGGTGTGTATCCGGTGGTGCGATTCGGCGTGGTCCGCAGCCCCCAGAGTATGGAGTCGAGCTCCCCTACCCAGTGAGTGTTAGATTCCTTAAGGGACCGCACTAATCTGGGTTTGATGCCGCTCATGATAAGACCATTTGCATGTTCGACCTAGCCGTTAGTTTGTGGGTGATAGACGGAAGCATAATCGAGCTTGATGCCCATGTTTTTGCACCAGAGTTTTACCTCGTCGGCCGTAAAGTTCGTGCCGTTATCATTGATGATGCTGTGGGGGACGCCGTAACGGTGTACAACCCCAGATATAAAGTCTATCACAGGTCCGGATTCGGCCGTCTTAACAGGCTTGGCTTCTATCCATTTGGTGAACTTATCCACCATGACCAGTAAGTATTTTTTCTTGTGGGTTCTGCCTTTAAGGGGTCCAACCATGTCAAGCCCCCAGACCATGAAGGGCCAAGTGATGGGGATAGTTTGGAGGGCGGTGGGTGGCATATGGCTTTGGTTTGCAAAAAGCTGGCAACCGACGCATCGTTGGACTAAGTCCAGGGCGTCTGCCCGGGCCGTCGGCCAATAAAAGCTTGTACGGAAGGCCTTGCTTACAAGGGACCGAGCTGCAGCGTGATGACCACCGAGTCCGGCATGAATTTCAGCCAGGATGTTCCGCCCTTCCTCTTCGGAGATGCACCTTTCAAGGACTCCGGTAGTTCTTTTCTTATAAAGCTCTCCCTCATGGACTTTATAGGCTTTAGATCGCCGCACTATGCAGCGTGCCTCATTTTGTTCCTCGGGGAGTTCCTGCCTAGTAAGGTAGGCGAGGAATGGTTCTGTCCACTGGGCGATGACGGCCATTGTTACGTGGGCTGAAGGTGTTATTTCATTGGCAGAGCCTCCAATTATGTCAGAGTGTTCGGTGTCGGGCAGTGCGGTTGGGTCCGGGCTGTTATTGTCAAGTTCCCCTTCCCATACTACGGATGGCTTGAACAGCCTTTCCAAGAAGATGTTGGGGGTACTACATCGCGTTTTGTGCCGATGCGTGCCAGGACATCTGCCGCCTGATTATTTTCCCGGGCTATATGGTGAAACTCGAGCCCTTCGAACCGAGCTGACATTTTTAGGACGGCGTTGCGATAAGCTGCCATTTTTGGATCCTTGGCATCAAAGTCTCCATTTATTTGGATATTGCGAGGTTCGAGTCCCCGCGCACCTCTAGGCGTTGAATGCCCATGGATACTGCCATCCGGAGACCATGTAAAAGGGCCTCATATTCGGCTGCATTGTTGGAGTCTGTGTACATTATCTGGAGTGCGTATTGAACTGTGTCTCCTGTGGGGGACGTCAAAACAATGCCAGCCCCTAGACCGGCCAACATTTTGGAGCCGTCGAAGTGCATGACCCAGTTTGAATATGTGTCGTACTCTTTAGGGAGTTCGGCCTCCGTCCATTCTGCGACGAAGTAGACCAAAACTTGCGACTTGATAGCTCGCCGTGGCTTGTAAGTTATGTAGAACGGGAGGAGCTCAATGGCCCATTTTGCAATCCGGCCCGTCGCGTCGCGGTTGTTTATAATATCGTTAAGTGGCACTTCCGAGGCTACTGTTATTGAACACTGTTGAAAGTAGTGTCGCAGCTTCCGGGATGCCATAAATACCGCGTACGCAATCTTTTGATAATGCAGGTACCGTGACTTGCACGGAGTAAGGACAATGGACACATAGTAGACCGGCTTTTGAAGGGGGAATTTGTGTCCGTCCGTTTCTCGTTCGACGACGAGCACTGCGCTTACGACCTGATGGGTTGCTGCAATGTATAATAGCATTGGTTCGCCAATGTTTGGCGCGGCCAGGACTGGGTTTGTTGCCAAGATGACTTTTATTTCATCGAGTCTGGCCGTGGCTGCATCCGTCCACTCGAAGTGTTCGGTGCGCCAAAGGAGGCGGTAAAGGGGTAGGGCCTTTTCTCCCAATCGGGAGATAAAGCGGCTTAGAGCCGCCATGCATCCGGTTAATTTTTGTATTTGTTTGAGGTCCTTCGGGATATCCAATTGTGACAGAGCTCGGATCTTGGCTGGATTTGCTTCAATTCCTCTACCGGATACAATGAAGCCCAAGAGCTTTCCGGCTGGAACGCCGAAAACGCATTTTTCCGGGTTGAGCTTGATGTCGTATGTTCGGAGGTTATCGAATGTTAGCCTCAAGTCGTCTACTAGAGATTCGACATGTCTTGTTTTAACGACCACATCATCTACGTATGCCTCCACTGTTTTGCCGATCTGGTTTGCCAGACATGTCTGAATCATGCGCTGATATGTTGCGCCGGCGTTTTTGAGCCCGAAGGGCATTGTGTTTAAGCAGAATGGGCCGTATGGTATGATGAATGCCGTTGCGGCTTGGTCTGACTCTGCCATCTTTATTTTATGGTAGCCGGAGTATGTGTCGAGGAAACACAACGAATCGTGTCCTGCGGTAGCGTCGATAATTTGATCAATGCGGGGGAGGGGGAAGGGATCCTTTGGGCAAGCCTTGTTAAGGTCTTTAAAATCAACGCACAGGCGCCAGGATTTGTCCTTCTTTGGTACCATCACCAGGTTTGCTAGCCAGTCCGGGTGTTTTATATCTTTGATGAATCCTGCCTCTAATAGCTTGGCTAGTTCCTCTCCCATGGCATGTCTCTTAGGTTCGGAAAAATGCTGAAGAACCTATTTAACTGGCTTGAATCCTTTTAGGATATTTAAGCTGTGTTCGGCCAACCTGCGTGGGATTCCTGGCATGTCTGAAGGGTGCCAGGCGAACATGTTGCAGTTCTCTCATAGGAACTCTCGCAGTGCGGTGTCTACATCAGGGTTTAACTGTGCCCTGATGGAAGCTGTTTTCTTGGGGTCCGTTGGATGGACCTGGAATTTGACTATTTCGTCCGCCGGTTTAAAGGAGGTGGACTTGGATCTTTTGTCGAGTATCACATCGTCCCTATTCACCATGGAGCGCAGCGTAGTCAGTTCCTTAGCCGCTAGGGCTTCGGATAGCGCCTCGAGGGCCAATGCGGTTGTCTTGTTTTCGGCGCGGAGTGCTATGTCCGGATCACTAGCGAGAGTGATGATTCCATTAGGCCCGGGCATCTTGAGCTTCATGTACCCGTAATGGGGTATTGCTTGGAAGATTGTAAACGCTTCCCGCCCTTGCATAGCGTGGTATCCGCTACTGAACGGGGCCACTTGGAACGTGACCTCTTCGGACCTGTAATTATCCGGCGTGCCGAACACTACATCTAGTGTGATTTTTCCTCTGCAGCGCGCTTCTCGACTGGGGATTATTCCTCTAAAGGTTGTGCTGCTTCGCTCAATGCGGTTCTAGTCTATTTCCACTTTTTGAAGGGTTTCCTCATAAATGAGGTTCAATCCGCTCCCGCCATCCATGAGTACCTTGGTAAGACGAAAGCCATCCACTATTGGACTGAGGACCAATGCGGCTGGTGCTCGGGCTGTTCGGAATTTAGGTTCATCACTGGCGTTAAAAGTAATAGCCGTGTCACTCCATGGGTTTATTGTTGCTACTTGGTAGACTTCGGCAAGGCTGCGGAGTGTTCTTTTTCGCATATTATTTGATGCGAAAGTCTCGAAGACTGTTAATATCGTACTGGTGTCTCTGGGGTGGCTTTCTGTGGCTTCTGGAATTAGAAGATCTTCGCCAATTTTTGCCACCTGCCGGAGTATCCAACATGCTCTAAGGTTGTGAGTTGGTGTGGCGCCGCCTGCACTGTGAATTTTACAGGGTCCATTAAGCCATCCTTCCAGCACGGTTCCGTTCCCTGTAGAGGGCTTTTGCTTTTTGGTATTGAACCCGGGTGTCTGGCGATGATGCACCCTTTTATTTCGGACTGGGTTTGTATTCAGGGCCGGATTGTCCCAAAATTTTATTTCGGTTTTCTAGGCGCTTTCCATCGCACAGTACTTTCGTACTATGGATGCCAAGTCAGCGAAGCGTGTAATATCACGGCGACTTATGGCGTTGAGGATTCCCTTGTCCATGCAATTATTGCAGAAGAATGAAATTGCGTCTTCCTCGCGGCAGTCCTTTATCCTGTTCATAACCAAGAGGAATCTGGCCCAATAATGATGTACTGTTTCTTCGGGCTCTTGCCTAATTTGGGATAGATCGCTTATGTACGGGTGGGTGGGTGTAATCAAATCCGAAACCTCACCCAATCTGAGACCCAGAGGCCAAGGAGTTTCCGAACTTGGAAGTTTGGATTCTTGGATGCTGTCCAATGAATCTAGCCCGTCGCATGACTTTAAGTTCAGGTCTTGACTGATGTCCTCCCCTCCGCGGGTATCCGGCTTGGAGGGATCGGGAATCCGGCCATAGCTAGCCCTTAAGATAGATGAAGGGTCGCCGCACTGTCCCTCTACCACGGCAACGTGATGGGTGACCTGGGGAGAGTTAATCTCTCTCAGATCGGGTTTAGGCCCAATCTGGTCATAATCCGTAGCGACTCCCAGGGCGGCGATGCGATCCAAGAGCTCGTTTAGGGAAGAGAGCTCCATTGGATTAGCTGCTCGGTGAATTCCGAGCTGACGTGAAGATTGCTTTCGATGACCCGAGAGGTCATCATCGGCGTAGCAGCCGAATAGGCAGTCATAAGGAAACCACCTAGCCGGAGAGTTTGGCCGACAGCCAAAGCTCCTTTAGCAACGGTGTCTTCTTTAAAGACGGGATGAGGCATCCTTCCTGATGGTGACGGCACAGAGGAACTCTCAATGAAAGCACTAATGTCGGTGTCAAAACCAGTGGATCTCAAGTAGGGGGTCCCGAACTGTGCGTCTAGGCGGATGGTAACAGGAGACAAGGGACGCGATGTTTTTACCCAGGTTCGGGCCCTCTCGTTGGAGGTAAAACCCTACTCCTGCTTGATATGGGTAGTACAAGACTAGATCTACCACGAGATCGAGGAGGCTAAACCCTAGAAGCTAGCCTATGGTATGATTGTTGAATCTACGGACTAAAACCCTCCGGTTTATATAGACATCGGAGAGGGCTAGGGTTATACAGAGTCGGTTACAATGGTAGGAGATCTACATATCCCTATCGCCAAGCTTGCCTTCCATTCCAAGGAAAGTCCCTTCTGGACACGGGACAAAATCTTCAATCTTGTATCTTCATAGTCCAGGAGTCCGGCCGAAGGTATAGTCCGGCTATCCGGACACCCCCTAATCCAGGACTCCCTCAACATCCCTCTACTAATCCAGTAGAGGGTTGACCACTTGATCCCAAATCGCCCCAAGAACACAAGTGGCTCCCTCTCACTTCTCCTACACCAAATCTTACATCCCGGAGAGATTCGTGAGAGTTCTTGAGAGTTTTTCCAATCAAGTGATAGATCCACTCCCTCTCCCTCTCTTGACCAAAGGAATTCGTGATTTGAGCAAGTCTTGAGCATTTCCCCTTTGTTCTTGTTACTCTTGGAGGTTGGATACTCCTAGGCCGTAGGAGTGCTCCGGTGAGGAATCAACTTGTGATTTGTCCCCCGGAAAGTTTGTGAAGGTTTGGAGGCCGCCTCAAGGTCTACCACTAGTGGATGAGAATCGCCTTCGTGGTGATATCTCAAGGAGAATAGGGTGAGCCTTCGTGGCGTTGGTGTGCCTTCGTGGTAACATCCACCTCTCTAACGGTGACTAGCTTCCCTCCAAAGAAGTGAACATCGGGATACATCCTCGTCTTCGTGACTTTGGTTATCCGTAACCCTAACTCCTTACTTGTGGTTTACTTTGGTCACTTGACCATGCATTCACTATATCTTGTTGTCCTCATTATATTGGGTTGGCCATTCCCTTGAAGAGATTATTTAGGCCTACACTTTATATTCGCAATTCATACTTTCTACTATTGTTCTATCTTATGCTTAGTGTGAATTGCTAGCTTGTAACATTCATTTCCATATCTTGTGACATAACTTGTGTAAGAATGTAGTGCTTACTTGAGTTTGCTTGTATCATTCAATTCCATATATTGTGATACAATTTGTGTAAGCTTATATTGCTTACTTGTGGTTGTGTGTATTATTCATTTCCATATCTCTTGATATACATTGAGTAAGTTTGTGTGACTTACTTATGCTTACTCATATCCTCGTTGTTCTCATCTTGTTTATCCTAAGTTGTTGGTGCACTTAATTAGTGATTCTAGTATATTTAGGATTTGTGCTTGAAAAGTATCCGCTTAGTTTATTTCCGCATTAGGATATAGCCAAATCCGTAAAAGATTTTAAAACGCCTATTCACCCCACTCTAGGCGACATCGTGGTCCTTTCAATTGGTATCAGAGCCCGGTCTCTCCTTATTAGGCTTCACCGCCTAGAGAGTAATGATGTCGACTAGTGAACTAGTGCACGATGAAACATTTTGTTTTAATGGCACAAATTACATTATGTGGAGATTACACATGCTTTGTCACTTTCGGGCCATGGGTCCAAATGCTTTGCGGATTGTTGTTGTAGGGGATTCAAATCTAAAGGATGGACAATCTCCATCACTTGAGGATATGCATCTTTATAGTCAAGTTTTGAGTGCCATTCACCAAGATATATCCTTCGAAGTGTTTAAGGAAATCTTGACTTGCAAGTCGGCTCATGAGGCTTGGACCAAACTTGAAGATACATATGGTGGGTCCAATCTTGATGAAGACAATATTGTTTTCGGGGAGTTAATGGAGGATTTCTCCACATTTTTAAATCATGAAGAACTCTATATTGCTTCCACCTCCAATTACTTGGACACTTCAATATCTTCCACTTCACCATCATGTGGCGTGCCACAAGGTAATGACAAGATGAGTGAAGAAATATCTTGTGATGATGGTGGTAAGCTCATTTCTGATGATATGCTTGATCTCCCATGTTGCCAGGATAGAAATGATTTGGTTTCACCTAGTTGTTCTATGACTAACCATGTAGAGGAAATCAAGAAAGATGAGGCATGCTTGATTGATGAAGAACCCTCTTCTCGAAAAGAATCATCATCACCCCCCTTTGTTCACATGTGCCTCATGGCAAGAGGTAATGACGAGGTATCATCTTCTCTTAGTGATAATGATGATAGTTGTAATGAGGATGATGATGATGACTTGACTCAAAATCTCTATGAGATTGGGAAAACTCTTCATAGAGCTAAAGATAACACTTATAAAAGGTTCCAAGATGTTCTTGCTTGCTTTCAAAAATGTAATGACTTATTTCTTAACGAGCAAGCGAAAGGTGAACAACTTGAACATGAACTTGCTAAGGCTCATCAATGTCTTAGTGACTTGAGGTCTTTAAAAGAAGAGATTGAAGTTACTCATTGTAAACTTAAAGATGATTTTGAGCACCTTGACCTTGGCTACAAGAATGTCAAAGGAGATCTCACCAAACTCTCTAAGTCTCATGAGGAACTTCAAGCTACTCATGCAGAGTCTCTAGTTTCTACATGCTCCTCGCATATTGATAATGATGATTGTGATACTAACTCTATCTTGTGTGAAGCACCGATGTTGAAAGAAAATGTTGAGCTAAGGACTCAACTTGATTTGCTAACTAGCAATTATGGGAAATTGGAAGAAAGTTATGAAAAGCTCTCGGGCACTCATGAGGATCTTCTAATCTCTCATGATGGGCTAAAGTTACATCATGAGGCTATGTTCACGAAGGTAAAATCGTGTGAGTCTCATGTGGATATTAGCAGACCTTCTACTCAAAATGCCTTATTTCCATGTGCTAGTCCTTGCAATTCCTCTCTACATGATATTGATACACCTCATGATGAATTTCTTACCTTGTCTTGTTGCTCTAACCATGAAGTTTCTACTTCCACTAGTCCTCTTGTTTCTAGTATTGAAACTAACCATGTAGGGGAAATTAATGAGCTCAAGGCCCAAGTTACTAGTTTGAAGAAAGACATGGAAAAGTGCGATGATGGACATAGTTTTCACTCCAACAATAAGAAATCCATGAACAAGAAAAGGGGGCAATACCAAGCCAAGAACGAGTCCAACATTTCTTGCTTTAAGTGCAAAAAGGTTGGACATCACGTGAGATCTTGTCCATTGAAGAAAGGGGCTTATAAATGGAAGCTACATGGGAAGCGGCTTCAAGCTCAATCTCAAGTTCAACCTCAAGTTGAAGAACGGCCACTATCCATGATGAAACATGTTATTACTTCCCAAGTTGAGAAAGTAAAGAAGAAGAGAAGGAGGAGTACATGTTGCTATATTTGCCGTAAGAAGGGACACATAGCTTCATCATGTCCCAACGGTAACATCTCTAAGCCTCCAATTATCAATGATCATTATTCACTCAGGAAGGATATTGATGGTAATATGTTTGCCAAGTATGTTGGTGCCCAAAGTGGTTTGAAAGTGGATAATACCGTTTGGGTTACCAAGCCTATTGTTACTAACTTCTTAGGACCCAACGTGGTTGGGGACCATCGAGCTCAAACTTGATCAATAGGTGTGTGGAGGGCATTGGAGACTTGGCTAGTTCATGAAGAAAAATGATTCTCACCATTCATTATGGTTCAAACCAAGTCAAATGAATTATCATCATATTTGTGATTCTAATGCTCCTTGTGGTGGTAACTTGTATTTATATTGTCTACATTGAAAGTTACTAGCCCCATGCATGTTTAGGTTTTGTACCTAGCATATGTTTGTGTATGTTGTGTCTCCTAATATGTTTGATTTGTGTTATCTAGCATGTGTAGGTTGCAATGCACATCATATATTTGTGTGTGTAGTCTCGAGCCTTCATTGCATTTTAGTTGCATCTTATTGGGCTCTTTTGAGATATTAATGGATCACCACATTATGGGGGAGTGATATGCTTTGTGCATATCACAATCCTTGCTAAATGTGAACAATTATGGGATGCCACCTATAATATATTTGATATTATCTTATATCTCTGTGGCATGCAATGCCTTGTTTATATATGGCATTTTTGTGCGGTTTTTCCCATGGTTATCTTCAAAATCATATTCGGAAAATCATTTCATTAAAGATACTCCAATTGTTGCTTTGCATGATTATCTATCTAATTGGAATGTTAATAATATACTATCCAAGCATTGTGTTTACTTCTAAACTCTCATGTTATGCTTGTGTTAGTATAGATGATCATGTACTTATGTGGATTCTATGTCGAATGATAACTCGAAATGCCATTTGCTCGAGTTCATCGTATTGGTTTGTATGGAGTTATGGGAGTTTCTCATCCCATTGTCTATAGTATCCTATATCTACTTGAGTGAGATATTCGTATGAGTATGTGTGCATGCAATGCATATCTTATATGCTCATTGGTTTTCCTTTGTTCATATGTTGAACTTTGTGTGCTATCATATGTTGATTTGTCGCTTTGATTTATTTTGGACAACATGAATGACTACTGATGTTATTGGAAGTATTAATGGTTATGTGTTCATTTTTCCATTTTGTATCTCCCTGGATTTTGGTAGGCATGTGCATGCATAGTTACTATGTGTAAATCCGCACGCCTTGTTTGCTTTATTTGATCCCATATATATATATATGGTAAATCCATCAAATTCTTAATAGCTAAGATGTGCATGAAATTCAAAATCATATCAATATGCACATACTTAAGTGGGTTTACCCTATGTGTTGTAGTTATGCTAACTACTTCGGACCCAATAAATTTGGGGACCATATTGTACTTAAAATGTTTTAGGTACATTGAGAAGCATTGGGTGATTGGCTTATTCATGAAGGTGGTGGCACTATGAGGAAATTAGAGCCAATCTTGGACATTTTATTGATCTACGACTCATACCAATGCTATCTTGGTAACAAGTATTTACTTCATGCCTATATATAGAAATGGGGTCAACCTTGTGTAGGTTGCCTCATGGCATGAATTTATTAACTCGTTCCTGTGATACTTGTTTCCTCTCTCAAAGCATCCCAACAATGATCTCTTGTTGCTAGTTGTGATGTCTTTGATGGTTGTGTGTTTGGAGTTCATTAATATACAATAAGAGAATATTAAGCCATGTGCTATGCTTTCAAGCAAAGATCTCATTGGTATATTTTATGACTCCCGTTTGGATATCTTATTCCTTCCTTTTGTAACTGTTTCATGTGTACATCCTTCTTTGTGGATATATATGTCATTTACCTAGAATCTTATGCACGTGAGAGAAGTTGCATCTCTAGTTTGATATACCTATTCTTTCATGTCCATCGTTTCATTCTCCTTTTATATCTTTGGTGGCTCCGTGGAAGCATTCGTTGTATGAGTGTGTGTCTTAGCTCTTTGCATCTTAGTCCACTCATGTTTGGTGAAGTTTGTTGTCCTCGTGCTTGTCTTGACAAGCCTATTATTTCCTATCTTCACCATGGGTTGTCACAAGCTTTGATTTTTAATTTGCTATTAGTGAGCTAAACCCATTTGCTTGATGTGTGTGTCACCTGCTTAAGTCCGTGTGTGGGGGAAGGACATGTCTGGAACCTTGAACCTCATTTACTCAAGACTATGTTGATGCTTAATTCTCATCCTTATATTAGTCTTCTCAAGTGCTTTGACGTGACTCACACACATCATTTTGGTTGTGCCTATTATTAGGTTGCCTCATTTACATGTTGCTCAACCATATGTTTGTTGCAATTGCTAGGCTTCTTTCGTTACCTATGCTTGCTTGCAATTTCTTTGTGTTCCTATTGATTTTGGGGGAGTGATGATCCTATTTTGTGGACTTGTATCCAAATAAAAAATCTAAATAGTGCACAAATCATGGGGAGCTTCTCTATTTTCCTTAGAACACTCCTTTGCTCAAATCATAATATTCTTTTATCCTTCTTGCTTGTCAGATCTTTTGATTTCTTGCGTCACTTTGTGTTATGCAAATGAGATCAATTTATTAATACTTTGTGCCATGTGCCTTGCTCTTATGCTAGGCTCGAAGTTGTATAATAGTGGATTCACCCATGGATATCATGTTCTTATCAATTACAACCTTTTTTGTGTATATGGGTTTCTTTGTGGATACATATCATGATTATTATTGGCCACTTAGAAAGTTTTATACATAAGAAAGTTCATATATTTCCTTGATATCATTTATTCCTTGCCATCCACTTTGTGTGGTGTGGCTTCGGTAAGAGGTTGTGTCGTGAGTGCTTATATGCATTGCATATATCCTTGCGCACTCATGTGTTTTAGATGTATTTTGGACCATACTTGACATGATGATCACATTGGATATTCCTATTTTATCTTGTCCAAAATATTTTCTTTGGATCTTTTGAATGTTTTCCTCCCATGTTTAATCTTATTTTCATATCATACTATCTTTTTGCATTCTAGATCCTAAATATGGGTTGAGCTCCTCAAATTTTTCATCATTGAATATGTGCATTTGATTTCACTCACATTTTTGCGATATGCACACATTAAGGAGGAACTCATACAATATTAGTCCTCTAGATTTTTTTCATCCATTTTGGCATTTGTTGCCAATGGGGGAGAGGTTTAGAGGGTTTAAGATAAGTATTTTTGTAAGTGCTTGTTGTCACTCATGCTTATCTACCCTGGTTATATATGTTTGTTGCATGAATGAATATATAGAGAAAACTCCACCTAGTGTATGACAACCAATATATGCAAGGAAATCCAAATTTCATTCACACATGCATATATTGTGGGGGAGCTTGCTCTATATATTGTGGTTCCACTAACATCAAATACTTTTGTAGTGTTTCGATGTTAGTACACTAATCCTGATAAACTCAAGTATCTTTCTGACACTTGATTCTATCAATACTATCTCAAGTATACAATTTATCCTCCGGTAAATTACATACTTGTGTTAAAATTCATTATATAAACCCTCTTGTCACTACACCACGCACCAGAATTCCCTACCGACGTTTGTTGGGAAAAAGTCACTATTGCCGACTCACAGTCAGCCACGAAAATTTGTAACAAACTGTGGGTCAGAAAATCTATGTACACTGACCTATTGTTGGTCGGGAATGCTACAACATATATCGTTCAACAGTCGGTCGGGAATTTTGTTATAGCGAACAGACCATCGGTCGGTAAATAACCCCGACCGACAGTCCGATGCTACATGGGCCAGGCACGCAAATAGCCAATTTTTAGCGCCAATAACCGGCCCAGCCCGTGAAGTTTTCTCGCTCAAAATCACAAGCACGCCGCCTCTCCACACTCCTTTCGTTCCCCACGCACGAAACCCTAGCTCCTTTCGTTCCCCATGCACGCCGCCGGCCCAGAGAGGCGACCTCACCCTTCCCTCCCATGGCGCCACTGCCCCAACCCATAGTCGGCTCCCTCTCCCCTTCCTCCCTCTCCACTCCCTTCCATGGTACCAGATCTGAAGGGGACATTGTCTCTTCGCTCCCGGTGGTCCAGGGCAAGGTAGGCGGCCTCCGCTCCCTCCGCTTCCGGCGACAGGTGCCTCCAACTCTGCCAACCAACATTCGGTGACCAGGAAGTAGCCATCCATGGCGGTAACAAAATCGGTAAGGTTTCTTTCCCTCTCGTGTGGTCTCTCCCTCCACTCCCCCCTCCAGGCTGCAGATTTCAAACTGGAGTGTGCAGATTTATAGTTTTCTAAAAAGTATTTTCATGAATTGGTTATATTTGTTCAGTTGTTCGTCCCACCCCTCTGTGTATCTGGCCCATTCTTATGTAGTTTATTATTATATGAGAGGAAGGGGTAAGGGACTGTTAGTTAAGAACAATTGCATCTCTGTGTTCTCAGCAAGAAAGAGAATGACACAGTTAAACATTCAGATTTAAGCAATAGATGGTTGGAACTTTTGTTCTGCAGTCTAATAACGAGATAAAAATAAAAGTCCTTTTATTTTACTGAAATTAACTTTTACTTGAGTGAGGTGCTAAGGTCAACCTCTACACATGCACATCCCTGAACTGAAAATACACCCAGGCACCAATTTCGGACAGTACAAAATTGATATGATGCTTGCTTTGTGAGTGAGTATCTTATTGCACAATATCTCTAAATTAAAGGCATGGTTAGAAATAAACTGAACCAAGCTATCGACATCAGAGAGCATACAATTATGAGTTTAATTTCTCAGTTACAGCAGTAATTCTACTATATTTGTAATGATACATTCTTACCCCACCAATAAATATTTGTTTCAGAGCCCTTGATCATGACAACTAGAAATTAGCAAACGCATTACATATGTTCAGTAAAGCCTTTCAATAATTTTTCCATCGATGTCACAAAATAAACACCCTAATTAGTATGTTTGAGCTTGGTGGTACGTGCCCCCATCTTTCCCCACTTCAGGAGAATAAGGAGCTAGCCATCCATGGCAGAAACAACATCGTAAGATCTATGTGTGTGTGTGTGCGTGCGTGCGTGTTCAGATTCCAACTCCCACTGGTGGACCAGATTTTTTTAATTTTGGTTGTAAGTTTAACCTCTTTCAAACAGAAATCGTGCAGCTTCGGTTCATGGAAGCAGAAGTCCTTGAAGTAGTAAATTATTTTTTTGCAGGGGAAATGAATCTTTAGTATGTTTGGGGAAAAAGGCCACTGGAAGATGCCCATAGTCATATGCATGCATCCCATCGACTTGATGCTACTACAATTTACTCTTTGAAGAACCTCTGTAAATATGTATGTGAGATAGCAAGCAATGTTGGATGCCATCACTGTTTACTTCTGATTGGCATATAGGACTATGTACTTGTCCAGTATACATATCTGCTCTTAAATTAGAAAGCAGGAAACTATAGGCTTAGTTGACATTGGACCTTTATGTTGTTCTTTTTTCATATGGTGAAAAAGAGGGTTCATATTTTGCATATGGCCATGTTATCTTATAGAACAAAAATAGGGATATGTTGACATTGGACTTTTATGTCGTCATTCTTCCATGATGGTTTGCCTACTGTTAATATCCTGTTCTCCAACAAACACATTCTTGCAAGAAATCACAATTGATGAAATAATTTTGAGCACTTACTTTTAGAATTTTTTGTTTACAAGAAGATTTACTGGTTACAAAGATTAAACAGACAAACCTCTTTTTCAGAAAGCTATTTTAGATCCCACTAAGACAAAATAGAAGTGTGCTACTGCTAGTGTGTATACTGGAACATAATGCATGTTTGACATGAATGCTATTGAAAATTTTGAGTTGTTATGGTGTTCCTAATAACTTAAAGTTCTTGTATAATTTATCTGAACCATAGTACTCTCAGTTAGAGAGAGAAATTGGGAGTTACTAATTTCTTGTAGAGTAATAGTTCTTTTATATGCAACCATTTGGTTGACTTGTGAAGTAGTCATGATTGAATAACTGGGTTGTTGTGATGGCCTTAATAGTGCAAAGCTATGCATATAAAGCTGTCATGCTTGTATAAGTGGGCAGTACACAAAGCTGCTGTCATGACCTTACTGTCCAAATCTAATGGAAAATTGTGTTGAACTAGTGTGTATACTATATTGGAACATAATGCATGGTTAACATAAATGGTATTGGAATTATTTAGCTGTTATGGTGTTCCTAATAGCTTAAACTGTTGTAAAGATGAACTTAACCAAACTACTCTCAAACTAGAGAGCAAGAAATTGGGAGATAGTTTCCTGTATAGTAATAGTTTCTGTATGTGCAGCAATTCAGTTACCTTGTGAAGTAATAGTTCATGCCATGCTTGTAAGTGGGCTGGTGTCATGACCTTAAGAGCGCAAAGCTATTCTACTCACATCATATTCCAACATAGGCATATTTCACTCCTATCCAATACAAATACAATATGCCTACATATCTCAAAAGAAAATCCAAAGCCAACTAGGTTCCCCAAAGTATATGTATAACCCTTGCATGCTTTTCACCCTCCATTTTGGCTTATCTTGGGTGGTTCTCTATGTGAGTACCTGGAGCTTTTCCATAGCTTCAAAACGAGCCCAAGATCATCAAAATCGGAGTCCGGATGTGAAAGTTATGCATGTTTCAGTTTTGGGGTTCCTGCTGTTTTTTTAATGGCCGGACATCCGGGCTTCCGAATCGCGCCGGATGTCCGGGATCCTCCCAGAAATCCGGCCCGCAAATTCCAGAACCTGTTTTCATATGTTGGTTGTGCTCGCCGGATGTCCGGCCCGGCGCTGTCACTTACTCACAAATGGCTAGTTTTCTAGGCCCTCTATATATATCCGTCTACTAATCCGGTAGAGGTTTGACCACTTGATCCCAAATCGCCCCAAGAACACAAGTGGCTCCCTCTCACATCTCCTACATAAAACCTTAGATCCCGGAGAGATTCATGAGAGTTCTTGAGAGTTTTTCCAATCAAGTGATAGATCCACTCCCTCTCCCTCTGTTGACCAAAGGAATTCGTGATTTGAGCAAGTCTTGAGCATTTCCCCTTTGTTCTTCTTACTCTTGGAGGTTGGAGACTCCTAGGCGGTAGGAGTGCTCCGGTGAGGAATCAACTTGTGATTTGTCCCCCGGAAAGTTTGTGAAGTTTTGGAGACCGCCTCAAGGTCTACCACTAGTGGATGAGAATCGCCTTCGTGGTGATATCTCAAGGAGAATAGGGTGAGCCTTCGTGGCGTTGGTGTGCCTTCGTGGTAACATCCACCTCTCTAACGGTGACTAGCTTCCCTCCAAGGAAGTGAACATCGGGATACATCCTCGTCTTCGTGACTTTGGTTATCCCAAACCCTAACTCCTTACTTGTGGTTTACTTTGGTCACTTGACCGTGCATTCACTATATCTTGTTGTCCTCATTATATTGTGTTGGCCATTCCCTTGAAGAGATTATTTAGGCCTACACTTTATATTCGCAATTCATACTTTCTACTATTGTTCTATCTTATGCTTAGTGTGAATTGCTAGCTTGTAACATTCATTTCCATATCTTGTGACATAACTTGTGTAAGCTTGTAGTGCTTACTTGAGTTTTCTTGTATCATTCAATTCCATATATTGTGATACAATTTGTGTAAGCTTATATTGCTTACTTGTGGTTGTGTGTATTATTTATTTCCATATCTCGTGATATACATTGAGTAAGTTTGTGTGACTTACTTGTGCTTACTCATATCCTCGTTGTTCTCATCTTGTTTATCCTAAGCTGTTGGTGCACTTAGTGAGCCTAGTATATTTAGGATTTGTGCTTGAAAAGTATCCTCTTAGTTTATTTCTGCATTAGGATATAGCCAAATCCGTAAAAGATTTTAAAACGCCTATTCACCCCCCCCCTCTAGGCGACATCGTGGTCCTTTCACCTGTCAGCCACCGCGCTGCTGTCAGTTGACGAGACTTGACTTGTTCTGAACTTTGCAATCAGAAATGTGGAATACATCGGCAGAGAGAACAGACAAGTCATATATACCACCTATTATTAGTTTTTCAATTGAACTTGTTATAATGATGAATGATGTGCTGCCCAGCAGTCTTGAAGCCGCACAACATTCTTCGGCGCATGTTTCTCCGTTGTCCTTATGTGGAAACAAGATGGTTTTCCATTGCTCGGCCAGAATTAGTGCATGCTTGGTCCCCTCATCTTCCACACTTTGTCCAGGTGGTCAAAGTCAAATAACCAATAGAGCAAGTCATTACACTTGTAGCATTTACAGCCGGCTTCCTCATATCTTTCTTATACGTCCCTTAAAAAAATCTTCCTTATTCGATCCATGGACGCAATCGGTCAGTGTCTCGGGCTCACCCCTGCCCCATCAATCCTAGGACCACGGCCAGCAAATTCTGCACCGACACGTAGAAAGAAGATACTCCCACCAAACTTCACCCCGAGGAGAAGCGCTTGGCTGTGCAAGGCTGCTGGAGGGACTAATCTGGGGCCTGTGCGGCACGCTCAAGCTATTTTGCTCCGACAAATGGGTGTTATTCAGGCATAAGAACGGGTATCTGATGAAGCCCTGGAAGAATACATCAAGCTTTTTGACAAGCCATTGGCGCCACATCATGTCAAGGCGGTGATAGCTCTTTTTGCCCCGGATGAAGTCGACTTTGATGAACCAATGAAGCCAGAATTCAGCGCTTTCTCTCTTCTTGACGCCGTGGAGCCCTGTGGTGCCTAGGTGTGTGTGGGGCTTTAGTGGTTTTCTGTTTCTATTATGGAGATGTCCCTAGGTGTGTTGGTTTGGAATGTAAGGGGGCTTAATAGCCCGGCGAGGAGGTGTTCCATCTGATTATTCTCGCAATCCTACAACATCTCATTAGTGTGCTTTCAAGAATCTAAATTGGCTTTGGTGAATGCTGCGGTGGTGTGTGAAACTCTTGGCCCTACCTTTGATGGTTTTGATTATCTGTCGGCTGACGACACTAGAGGGGGAATTATATTAGCCTGGAAATCTGATAAGCTACGACTCTCTAATATTCAGAAGCACGAGCTCATGATTTCTGCTCGCGTGCTCTATCTAGAGGATGGTAAAGAATGGATGGTGTCATCGGTGTATGGGCCACAAGGCCAGGATGATAAATTGCGTTTTCTGGAATAGCTAGTGCTTTTTGGTGAGGAAGTGCACATGCCTTGGATTATAACTGGGGATTTTAACTTGACATGCTCGGAGTTGGAGCGCAGCTCAGGGAGAGGCAACAGGAGGCTCATGTCCAAATTTAAACACTCTATCAACAAGCTGGGACTGCATGATATGCCAATGATGGGTAGGCGGTACACTTGGTGCAATCAACAAGAACAATCCATAATGGCCAAGCTGGACAGAGTGCTATTCAATAATTCTTGGGAAGATTTTCTTCCCATTAGTGATCTTATCCCGCTTAGTTCTAATATCTCGGAACACACGCCACTACTGCTCACTTGTTTGGCAGCTAGGCCGCGGGCTGGCCGTTTCTGGTTTGAGAACTTCTGGTGCAAGCTTCCTGGGTTCATGGAGGTTGTTAGGGAAGCATGGGGACGGGAGATCCCGGGCCACGGCCCGATGAAGATTTTTAAAATCAAGTTGCAACGCACGGTGAAAGTCTTAAGGAGTTGGGGTCAAAGGAACTTGAGCCGGTTAAATCTTCAGTTACTGATCGCAAGTGAGGTCATTTTGAGACTCGATGCGGCGCAAGAGGCTGGGCCTCTGTTGAGGGAAGATCGTAATCTGAAAGCTTTTCTCAAGGGTAAATGTCTAGCGTTTACTTCTCTGGAGAGGGTGCACTTGAGGTAGCGGGCAAGGGTGTGTGACGTCAAGGAGGGGGATGCAAACTCTAAATACTTCCATATGAAAGCCAAGGGGAGACGCAGAAAACACTTGATTCCTTACCTCAGGGAGGGCAACCTAACGGTCACGGATAACGGAGACAAACTGAACATGGCAACCCAGTTCTTCAGTAATCTGATGGGCACCACAGATCGCAGAGGCCGCACTATTTGCCTTGAGGATCTCAACTCGGGGCGTTTGTCGCCTGCTATGGCCAATAGCCTGGAAGCCCCATTCACGGAGGAAGAGGTTAAGAAGGTTATCATGGACATGCCCTCGGATAGGGCGTCGGGGCCAGATGAGCTCTCGGGGATATTCTTCGAGGTGTGCTGTGAAATTATAGCACCTGATCTCATGGCAGTTATGAGGGCTCTGTACGATGGCTGTTTCTACTCTTTGGTGATCTCAATTCCTCCATTATCACTCTGCTGCCAAAGAAATCAGACTCCCTGGAGGTTAGCGATTCCAGGCCCATTAATCTCATTCATGGGGTGGCAAAGATTTTTGCCAAGGTGCTAGTTGTTCGTGTTGCCCCCTCCTGCCCACTTTAATATCACAAGCCCAGACTGCTTTTGTATGCAAACACAATATGCACGAGAACTTCAAATTTGTGCGCAATGCGGCCAAATGGCTCCATCAGAAATGCAAGCAAGCCGTACTTTTGAAAATTGACATTTCCAAAGCTTTTGATACACTGTCTTGGGAATTCCTTCTTGAAGTGCTGAAGAAGAGAGGGTTTGGCAGAAGGTGGTGTTCTTGCATTTGTGGACTGCTGTCTATTGCATCCTCCTCTGTTTTTATTAATGGTGAATTATGCCAACCATTTTCTCTGGGTCAAGGAGTCAGGCAAGGCGATTCGCTTTTATCTACTTTGTTCATCCTTGCCATGGATACTCTACACAGCATGCTGCAGTGGGCGGTACATCATAAGTTACCCTCCGATTTTGGATGCAACTCCAAGATGCCGATGGCTTCCATCTTCGTAGATGATGCTATCTTGTTTTTCAAGCCGGTGCATGCCGACTAACAGAACATATCTAGTATTCTGAAGCTCCTTGGTGAAGCCGCGGGTCTGAGGATCAACATGTATAAGAGTACTATCACAACCATCTGTTGCGACGAAGGGGTTGCGGCAGCAATGGAGGAGCATTTCCAGTGCAGGAGGCAACAATTCCCTATCCAATATTTGGGCCTACCTCTCTCCATCTTCTGACTGCAACGCCAAGATCTCCTCCCGCTCATTGATAAGTTCTCGGGAAAACTGAAAGGATGGAAGCCAAAGATGCTTCCTGCTACGGGCCATCTAACTCTCACTCGCTCGGTCCTCATGGCCCGGCCCTTACACTGGATGGCTGTACTCCCTTTCCGGCATGGTTCATTAAGATCATTAATAGGCGTTGCTGTGGATTTACTTGGAAGGGTGAATAGGAGACAATGGTGGTCATTGTCTACTGCCTTGGTCCAGAGTTTGCTTACCTTTGGAGATGGGATGGCTCGGTATTATCAACCTCAAGTAGTTCGGCATGGCACTGCGTTGCAAATGGCCTTGGTTAAGATGTGACACTGAGGAGAGACCATGGATGTTGTTCCCTGGTGATAATGAGAATGACATGCAACCCATTTTTTGAACAGCTTGTCGCATTAGCCTGGGCAATGGCGAGAGAGCGAAATTCTGGATGGACAACTGGCTTCCGGATGGAAAGTCGATTGCTACCTTGGCACCAGCTTTGTTCTCTTTTGTCAAGAACAAGGACAAATCAGTGAGTGATGCTTTGCATGGCCGGGCCTAGGTTAGAGACATCTCAGGAGGTTCGACACTGACTGCTTTGGCCCAATACCCGAGGATATGGCATATTGTTTAGTCTACAACACTCATTTCTGGAACTAGGGACCAACCGATCTGTAAGCTCACCAAGGACCACGAGTTCTCCGTCAAGAGTGTATATCAGTTGTTCCTCCTCGCGAACATCTGGTTTGCTTGCCACAAGATGATCTGGAAATCCAAAGCACCGCTGTTGGGGATATTACTACTGGACGTAAACCGACCTATCTGGGCCGGGTTAAATTCGTCAGTAGTTAAGTATGTTAAAGCCCAAGAAGACAGAGGAGGGCTCAAGGCCCATGGTTGGTTCAAGGCCTGTAGCCGTAAACCGGTGTTAGTAGTTAACCTGTATTGTAAGTTAGGAATAAGTAGAGACCAAACCGGACACATCTATGAGCCGGTATTGGGACTCCGTAAGCCGATGGGAGTCACCCGTGTATATAAGGGGACGAACCGGCGGCGGTTCAAGGACAACAGACAACAACTCGAGACACAGGCGAAGCTTGTTTGCTCCCTAGTCATCGAAACCCCATCAATTCCATAACAACTAGATGTAGGCTTTTACCTTCATCGAAGGGGCCGAACTAGTATAAACTCTCTTGCGTCCTTGTGTCCGCTTTAACCCCTTCAAGCTAACCCGTCGCGATGGCTCCACGACTAAGTCCTTTCTCTAGGACATCTGTCGTGACAAAACCACGACAGTTGGAGCCCACCATGGGGACCCTCATGGCCGCTTTGGTGAAATATGTTGATTCTGATAGCACCAAAGATCCTGAATCTGATGATGACAAGATAGGGAAAGGGAAGAAGAACAGCAGCTCCAAAGGTCAGCAGCATCACTGGGCAGGCAATGGTGGAGGAGGCAAGCGTAAAGCGGATGGTAACATGGACTTTGTGGCTAATACCAACGCACAGGACAATGGCCAGTGACGCAAGGGTAGGCCGAAAAATCTTAATGGAGCGCCCAACCCTAACCCAAACCGCCTAAACTATCTGCTAAGCCAGCCCTGTCCAAGACATGGGACAAAGGAGGCGCCGGCAAACCACCTTTGGAAAGATTGCTTTATTATGCAGGAGTTCAAGAATTCTAATAATTTCCGGTATGATCACGAATCTTGCGGAGGCTCGGGATCCGGGCCGGGTTACGGAGGAGGAAGTTCCGGTTCAGGATTCAATGGTAATCCGGGCGGACATAATAGCCAAAATAGTCAGAACAACCAGGGTGGTTACAACCAACAGCAGCAACAATCAGGTTACCAGAGCAACCCAAAGCAGTTGAGTAATGGGCAGTACCATGTCTTCACCACTAGCTTGGACAAGCGAGACCGGAAAGTTTAGAGGCGGGCGGTCAACTCTGTTGAACCGGCCATACCCCGTTATCTACGTTGGTCTGAACATCCAATCATATGGAGCAGAGAAGATCACCCTCCCCAGGTCGATAATCCGGGTCAATTGGCTTTGGTGGTGGCGCCTCAGGTGGGAGGTTACAAGTTCACCAAGGTGCTCATGGATGGAGGGAGTAGCATTAACATCCTGTACTATGAGACCTTCCGTCGTATGGGACTAACAGATAAGAATCTCAAACCGTCTAATACAGTATTCCACGGTGTAGTGCCTAGCAGATCAGCATATCCCGTTGGTAAGATAGCTCTAGAAGTGGCCTTTGGGGATGATCATGATTCCAGGTCAGAGATATTGACGTTTGAAGTGGTGAAAATCCAAAGTCCATATCATGCCCTGTTTGGGCGACCGGCCTACGCCAAGTTTATGGCTCGGCCCTGTTATGTGTATTTGCAGCTCAAAATGCTGGGTCACAAGGGGACAATAACGGTTCACGGAAGCCGCAAAATCGCTTTGGAATGCGAGGAAGGAGATGCGGCTTATGCAGAGTCGGTTTGTGCCACCGAGGAGTTGAAGTACTATAAAGACAATGTTGATCCGGCGGACATGACTCCGTTGAAGAAGCCAACTACGGAGCATGAGCCGGCCCTGAAGTTCAAATCGGCAGCAGAAACTAAGCTTGTTGACTTCGTACCTGGTGATTCGTCCAAGCAGTTCAACATCAGTGCCAACTTGGATCCGAAATAGGAAAGCGCGCTCATCGAGTTCATCCGTGAGAATCGGGACATTTTTGCATGGAAGCCCTCTGACATGCCAGGTGTACCGAGGCAACTCACTGAGCACACACTTAATGTGGATCCTAAATATAAACCGGTGAAACAGTTCCTCCGCCGGTTTAACGAAGAAAGACGCAAGGCAATTGGAGAAGAGGTAGCCAGGCTCTTAGCAGCTGGCTTTATTGTTGAAGTTTTTCACCCTGAGTGGCTTGCCAATCCGGTGCTGGTCCTCAAGAAAAACGGTACCTGGCGCATGTGTGTGGATTACACAGATCTTAATAAGGCTTGTCCAACAGATCCTTTTTCTCTCCCCCGTATTGATCAAATTATTGATGCTACGGCGGGCTGTGAGCGTTTAAGTTTTTTGGATGCGTATTCTGTCTATCATCAGATCAAAATGGCAGTTAAGGACCAGGAGAAGACGGCATTTATAACTCCCTTTGGAGCCTTCTGCTATGTGTCTATGCCCTTCGGGCTCAAGAGTGCCCAAGCGACTTACCAACGGTGTGTACAAAACTGTCTTCACAAGCAGATTGGCCGTAATGTACATGCTTACGTGGATGATATCGTGGTTAAGTCCAGGGAGAAGGAGACTCTGATTGATGATTTGAAGGAAACCTTTGATAACCTGAGGACATACAAGATGATGCTTAATCCGGACAAGTGTGTCTTTGGTGTACCGGCGGGCAAGTTATTAGGCTTCTTGGTGTTCAATAGGGTAATTGAGGCTAATCCGGAGAAGATCACAGCCATCACCTCCCTCGCTAAACCGAAGTGTATCAATGATGTTCAGCGCCTGGCAGGCCGGATTGCTGCGTTAAGCCGGTTTATCAGTCGCCTCGGTGAGAAGGCAATCCCTTTGTATCAGATGTTGAAAAAGACGGATCAGTTTCTATGGAGTTCTGCTGCTGATGAAGCATTTGAGGACTTAAAACGACAATTGGCCAATCCGCCTGTGCTCGCTGCTCCCATTGGCAAGGAGCCGTTGCTGCTATATGTTGCTGCTAATGCTCGGGCGGTCAGCATGGCTATTGCGGTAGAGCGAAAGGAGGCAGGTAAGGAGCATCCGGTTCAATGACCGGTCTATTATATCAGCGAGGTACTCATTGAGTCCAAGCAAAGGTATCCGCATTGGCAGAAGCTGGTTTATGGAGTTTTTATGGCAAACCGGAAGCTTAAACAATACTTCCAAGGGCATCCAATTACAGTGGTCAGTTCTGCTCCTTTGGGAGACATCATCCAGAACCGGGAAGCAACTGGCCGGATTGCAAAGTGGGCTATAGAGCTGGGGCCGTACGGTTTGAAGTATGTGCCTCGGACAGCGGTTAAGTCTCAAGCGCTTGTTGATTTCATCAATGATTGGACGAAAATGCAAGCACCTGAAGAAAAGCCGGATCATACGTATTGGACCATCCATTTTAACGGATCCAGGCAATTGGAAGGCTCGGGGGCTGGAGTCGTATTAACCTCCCCACGAGGTGATAAGTTTTGTTATGTTCTTCGCTTAATGTTCCCTTGTACTAACAATGCAGCTGAGTATGAAGCCTTGCTCCATGGTCTCCAGATTGCTAAGGAGATGAATCTAAGTCGAGTTAAGTGCTTCGGTGACTCGGACCTTGTGGCTCAGCAGGTGTTTGGCACTTGGGACTCCAAGGACCCACTCATGGCAGCATATCATCGTGAGGTGGATATTTTTGTAGGTTATTTCAGAGGCTATCAGGTGGACCACGTGGACCGGCGGAAAAATGAAGCGGCAGACGCTTTAAGCCGGCTGGGCTCTCAGCGCAAACCGGTCCCGCCCAATGTTTTTCTGGATGTGCTGCACAACCCGTCGGTGAAGATCCCTGGTGAAGAGGATTTGGCTATTCCTGATCCGGAGGCTCAATTGGTGGCAGTTCTTCATGTTATTCCGGATTGGACGCTTCCTTACCTGGCGTACAAGAACCAGGGCGAGTTGCCAGAGGATGAGATTCTGGCCCGGCAGATAATCCGGCGATCCAAGTCCATGGCTATCATCAAAGGCGAGTTGCATCATTGCAGTGTATCAGGAGCTTTTCAACATTGCGTGTCCCCTGAAGAAGGCCATGAAATTTTGCGTGAGATCCACGAAGGAGATTGTGGTCACCACGCCGGTTCAAAGTCTCTGGTGGCTAAAGCGTTTCGCCATGGCTTCTATTGGTTAACTGCTCATGTTGATGCGGAGGATCTGGTCAGACGATGTGATGGTTGCCAAAGGTTTTCAAGACGTGCTCATGTACCGGCTCAAGAATTGAGAATGATTCCAATTACTTGGCCATTTGCGACTTGGGGGATGGATATGGTTGGGCCTTTCAAAAGGTCCAAAGATAAGAAGACCCACCTCCTGGTGGCGGTTGACAAGTTTACAAAGTGGGTGGAGGCAGAACCTGTTAGCAAGTGTGATGCGGCCACGGCGGTTCAGTTCATCAAAAAGGTGATTTTCCGGTTTAGCTTTCCACACAGTATTATCACAGATAATGGTACCAATTTGTCCAAAGGTGCTATGAAGGAGTTCTGCGAACGGGAGCACATCCGGCTCGACGTTTCATCAGTGGCACATCCATAGTCCAATGGTCAAGCAGAAAGAGCTAATCAAGAGATCCTGAGAGGCATCAAGCCCCGGCTCATGGTTCCTTTGCAGAGAACGCCGGGTTGTTGGGTAGAAGAATTACCATCTGTGCTATGGAGCATCAATACAACGCCCAACAGATCAATAGGATACACACCATTCTTCATGGTTTATGGAGCGGAGGCGGTTCTCCCTAGTGATATCCGTCATGATTCACCTCGTGTAATGGCTTATATTGAAGCGGACAACGAGAAAGCACGGCAAAATGCTTTGGACCGGTTGGATGAAGAGCGTGACATCGCAGCTGCCCGATCGGCGATTTACCAACAGGATCTTCGTCATTATCACAGTCGTTGGGTCAGAACCAGAACCTTTTAGGAGGGAGATTTGGTGCTTCGGCTCATCCAAGATCAGACTGATATGCATAAGTTATCCCCACCTTGGGAGGGGCCTTTCGTGGTCAGCAAGAATCTGCACAACGGGTCATACTATCTGATCGATATTCGAGAACATAAGGACTCATGTACGTCAGAGGAGGAGACCAACAGGCCGTGGAACATAGCTCATCTTCGGCCTTATTATACCTGAGCCATTGGTTCTACTTATGTATATATTACAGTGATGTATATATTAACTATAATAAACCGGAACCTCAGCTAAAGCGGGGTATCTGTTCTTTTACATCATGTGTGGTTACACGGAGTTGTTTTAAAGTGGCTTCCGGTTTACCCCTTGAGTTCGCTTTGCTAAAAGCATCGTGTCATATCACTTGGAGGATTGGTCGTGTCCGAACCAATACCATGCCTCTTGATAGGCGAGAGCCACCAGATCACTTGGGGACTTGGTCATGTCTGAACCAGTCATGCCTCTTGATCGGCCTAAGGCCACAGAATCACTTGGGGGCCTGGTCGAACCCGAACCATGACCATGCCATTTGGTCGGCATAAATGCCACGGTTTCATTTGGGGACCCGGCTGACTAGAACCATAGTTACACCTAACGGGAGCTTGGTCGCGTTTGGCCATGGTAACGCCATTTGATCAGCTTAAATAAACCTTTTTTGGCAAACGGTTTTGTCATTGCTTTTGCTTCACACTTTTCTTTGAAGGGTTGTTTTTTGCTTTTTATTGTGTTTTTTAAACCGACAAAGTTTTTTAACCAATCAATTGACGGAACACAGTTCACGTCAATCCGGAGACTATTTGCCCGGTTTGATCCTTGTTGTTAACATCCTCTTATGGAGTAACACGGTGTTTATTATAACCCGGCACGGTTTACATGGTAAACCAGCGTCATATATATATACAGGAGCTGTTATCTCCTCCAACAGTGTGGGTTTGCAAAACTCCGCTTCAAGATTGGCCAAGTCAACTTCACACTCAACGATGGCAGGTATTATGTATCTCAAAAATTTGATCATATACTTAAAATTTCATTTTGGATGTATTGATTTCATATATACAGACATCCTATTCCGCCTGACGGTACAACCGCGGTGGCACTTGATGAATTTATCATTTCAGAAAGTGTTTTGGAAAGTTCATTACCACAGGAAGAACAAATTATGCACGAAGGCATATCAACATCAAATGTATCAGCTAGCCTATTACAAGGCAACATGGTGCCCATAATAATATAATTGTTTTTCACAAAGGAGAGGTAGTTTTAAAACCGGCTTCTGGTTCAAGCTTGGTCACCAGCCTGGCCTGATGGTTGTGGGTCATCCTGCGCCGCTTCAGCCTCCGTTTCTCTACCCAGTGGCTGGAAATCCACAGTTGTCCAGTCGATTCCCATTAATGCTTGAAAAACAGCTTCATCATGGATCAGCAATGACGGGTCAATATCGGGAGCGTAAGTATGCTTACGGATTGGAGGGATCAGGTTTTCTGATTCATGGATTGGTGCAGCTATTCGCTTGTTCTGACTGTCATATTGTGCTTGATAATGAGACAAGTCTGCTTCCTCAGCCAACTGACAAGCTAGCGGACGTACCTCCCGGTTTATTGCTCGCAGATCCACTTCACCAAATTCTGACCCATCTTCCTTCAAGCTAGGATAGCCCTGAGCCGCTTCAATAGGATCAAAATCCGGCACCCAGGCTTTTGCCTGGATTAAGGCATTGATTACACCGGTTCGAGTAGTAGATTTCTTCAGCTCTTCAACCCGGGCAGGAAGCACTGACAGTTTCATCAGAGTATCTTGAATCAAAGTGGGCGCCGGTTTGTTATGAGATGCGGTACAGATGATCCGCTGGGCACCAGTATACAATTGTTCAACCAATGTATAGGCGGCTTTCAATTTCTTCCGCACGTCTGACCCCAAGTGACCAATGCGTGTCCCTGAAATACCATAAAGGGTTAATAAACCGGCGACTCTATAAGAAGGCAGAGCCAATTCAGAAGGCAAGCTGGCTTACCAAAGATAGCAGTGTTCATGGCATGCACGTGCCGCTTTATGCTGGTCAGTTCATCCGTCACTGGTTTTAGTGCAGCCTCGGCATCCTCTGCTCGTTTGATCAAAGCGGACTTTTCAGTGGCCCAATCCGCCCGTTTCTTCTTGAAGTTCTCCTTAAGTTGTTCCATGGCGCTTAAAGCGCTGGCCAATTCCTCTTTTGCTTTGGAGGTTTCAGCCTGTTGGGTTTTCAGGTTTTCTTGAAGATCGATGACTTGGTTTTCTTTCGTCTTCAGCTCCGCCTGCATGTATACAGATATATGCTTCAACAAATCGGTATAAGGATTCAAGTACCAACCACATAACAAGTTATGCGCTTAGCACTTGGGGGCTAATGCATGTTCGATCTTCATCTTTCAATTGTTTACAAAGTCCCAAGATCAATACAAGTATTCAGCTTGGCACTTGGGGGCTAATAGCTATTTGATCATATATATTCTGATGCGGCAATTTCAATTACTTAAAGTATCGGTTTAACTATGGTAAGTTGAACCGGCCCTTGGGGGCTACATCAGCGAATTTAAAAGCATCAAGATTTATATTATTAAGTCCCGGTTTGAAAGAATATTTCAAACCGGCCCTTGGGGGCTAAGGAGAGTCAGCAAGAATGGAAGCATACAAGCAGGAAGGAGCATATGGAAGTTACCTCATATTTATCTTTCATCATATTAACCAGACCGGCTTCATAATCATGACTGGTATACAGCCGGTTCAGATAGCCGAAATGGATATATTGGGCGTTCAGAGCAGCGTAAGTCGTCAGATCAGCGTTCCACTTGCCTTTGCCAAAGGCAGCAAATTCTTCCTTGGCAGAATATTTGGATAAAGCGACAGGATTGCTTGGCTCAGTATGGCCAGTGCCAGTAATGACAACCTCATCATCCTTGGTACCGCCGGTTTGCACTGGAGCTGTTGGCTTGTCAGTAGGTTTTGCTGGACCGGTGGAGCTTTCAATCCGGATGGAACCTGTGGGCTGATGGATAGGACCTGAGGTATCAGTAGGTCTCTCTTCAGCAATAAGATCATCATCTTGCTGCGGTGGATCGTTGGGAATATCCTCAGGAATAGCCGCTTCAGCATTGGGTGTCTTGCCTGCTTCAAGAACGACTTCTTCTTCGGCCGTTTTGTCCAGGTGGGCCTTCTTGCTTGGCCTAGGTTTGGCCCTGAGAAGAATAATAAATCAAATACAGCATATGTTCTAAGGCGATGTACTGCAAACATCACAATAAGTATAGCTTACCCAAGCACCGTTTTAAGCGGTGGGAGCTGAGTAGCCGATGACTCGCCAGAAGATGAGTGGGAAGTAACCTGGTAACCGGAGTCAGACAAATTAAGAGGTTGACAAAGCAGCCCGCTTTAGGACAAGCACTGACAAGCAAATTAGAGACCTCTGAATGGCGTTTCCGAACCGGACTATTCGGTAAACCGGCGGAGGTAACTACCTAGGCGCTATGCCGGGTTGTGCGATGAGCTTCGTGTTGTTGGGTGTTCATAAGAAATTTAGGATCCAAATAAGCAAGAGGATGAGAAAATTTAACTTTCCGGTTTGCCTAGCGTATTTTTTGTGAAGGCAAAGTTTCTGAATCGGAAGAGAGAATAATTACCTCTGCAACATCCGCATGGCTGGCTTCGGCATTATCCTGACAAATATCATCATCAATAAGACGCATGAAACATAAACCAAGTGAGTCAAGCTCTACCTCAAAGTCCGGATTATCCACATCATCATCAGGGGTCGGATTAGAAGATGCAGTGGTTCTTTTCCTGTGGGCAGTCTTCTTCATAGCTTTAGTCTTTTGCCGGGTTGCTCTTTCTGGTTTGTCTGGTTTTTCTGCTTTCTCCTGTGGCAGTTTTTTGCTCCAAAACGGATCGTTGCCCTGATTATGCAGACACTGATATTAAACAATGACCAGACATATCAATAACAGATTCAGCAAAGAGAAAAATCAAAGTCTTACAGCTGGCGGTTTGTTGGTGGCATAGAAGGGAAGCAGGCCGGTTCTAGCACAGACGTGTTCCGGTTCATTCAGCATCTTATTCACAGCCTCTGTGATTTCTTCATCGGAGAGCTGGATTTTTGAATGTCGCAGTGGGTCATCAACACTGTCAGTATACTCGCACATCAAACCGGAGCGCTGACTAAGGGGCAATATGCTCCATGATATCCAACAGCGAGCGAGATCAACCCCTGTTAAACCGTTGGCCATAAAGGCTCTGAGCTTTGACAGTTGGGGAGCATATTTGCTTCTCTCCTGGGCAGTCAATCTTTGAGGAAAAGGGTGTGTATTGCTAAGCCGCTCCGGACGAAAGCCAGGCAAGGGATTCTCACCAGCAGGGGAGGTGTCTTTGCAGTAGAACCATGTCTGATTCCGCTCCTTGGGGTGACTGTGCAACTTGGCGTGAGGGTATGTGGCCTCTTTCCTTTTCTAAATCGCCACGCCACCCAACTCTGTATTTGAGCCATCAGTAAACTCAGTACGGCGGTTTAGATGGAAAAGGTCTCTGAACAATTCCACTGTGGGCTCCTCTTGAAAGAACACCTCACAGAGCACTTGGAAGTGACACATATTTGTAACAGAGTTGTGGCCAGTGTCTTGTGGATGGAGTTGGAAATCGGCTAAAACATCCCGGTAAAATTTAGAACCGGGCGGCTTAAAGCCCCGGGCTAAGTGATCTACGAAAACAACAACCTCTCCTTCTCGAGGTGTGGGAGGGCATTCTTTGCCAGGAGCCCTCCAATGGATGGTATCTTTGCTGCCTAAAGCGCCAATCAGGACTAAATCGTCCAGTTGATCCTCTGTGACACGAGAAGGAACCCAATTGCACTCATATACTTGCTTGGCCATGATGGAATCTGCAAGGTAGAAGATCCCGGTTCAAAAATGCATTTGATCAAGGTACGTTGGTATGTGCACTGTTAAACTGGAGACAGAACTATCTGAACCGGAGTTTCATGAAGCAACCAACATCTGGCGGTTCAACAAGGGGACTAATGGCATATACCGGTTTGGAAAATTTTCTATAAGGTTAAACCGCCTGATCTAAAGCATTGAAAAGCTGAGATTGCGGATGGACAAGTACGCAGAAATAGGTTTCACAAGATTTCTTTACAGCATTGGATCTGAAGCAAGTTCAGAAAAGAGATAAATGCTTAGAGGTTCAAAGGAACAGTACTGAACCAATGAGCAAAACATTCATATAGATCTATGGTTTGAGATGCATAAGTGAAGGCGAAGGTCAAACAACTATCGTTGCACAGAGTAAAGATTTGCGGATTCATCTAAAGATCTATCGTATGAGCAAGATGCAGACGATGAACACTGAAGAACTGCGAAACCCTAGGCCAGATCTGCGGGGGAAAGGATAGAAGATTTACCGGAGCTGAGGAAGATGCGGTAGGCTGCCGCGATGTTCTGGTGCGCTCAGGTTGATGCAGCGGCCAAGGATGAGGCAGAGGTCGACGGCGGCGGCGGAGCTCCGAGGCTGGCGACGCGAGGAAGACGAAGAAGGCACGGAAGGACAAAAGAAATGACCCTTCGATCCTATTTATAAGGCGAAAGAACATGAGTCAGGCGCGACAATCAAGGGGCCACAAAACGGAGCTGTCGCCTCGATTTCCGCTGATCTATTAAACAAAGAAGCATAATGGATAGCTTCGTTATGACAGGTGACGTCACTCCGGTTTACAGCAATCAGAGAAGATGACATCATGGCGGTTTACCAATTTATAAAAAGATGTTGAAGATGAAGCTTTTATTAAAGGATTGACATGAACCCGTTCAAATCAATCTGGGGCCTAATGTTGGGGATATTACTACTGGGCGTAAACCGGCCTATCTGGGCCGGGTTAACTTCGTCAGTAGTTAAGTATGTTGAAGCCCAAGAAGACAGAGGAGGGCTCAAGGCCCATGGTCGGTTCAAGGCCTGTAGCCGTAAACCGGTGTTAGTAGTTAACCTGTATTATAAGTTAGGAATAAGTAGAGACCAAACCGGACACATCTATGAGCCGGTATTGGGACTCCGTAAGCCGACGGGAGTCACCCGTGTATATAAGGGGACGACTCGGCGGCGGTTCAAGGACAACAGACAACAACTCGAGACATAGGCGAAGCTTGTTTGCTCCCTAGTCATTGAAACCCCATCAATTCCATAACAACTAGACGTAGATTTTTACCTTCATCGATGGGGCCGAACTAGTATAAACTCTCTTGCGTCCTTGTGTCCGCTTTAACCCCTTCAAGCTAACCCGTCGCGATGGCTCCACGACTAAGTCCTTTCTCTAGGACATCTGCCGTGACAAAACCACGACAACCGCCGAGGTGCAAGTTTTTTATGTGGCTTGCTGTCCACAGAAGATGTCTGACGGCGGATAATTTGGAAAAAATAAAATGGACATCTAATGGCTTTTTCCCTTTGTGCTCATCTGTGCCTGAAACATGTTCACACTTATTTGTGCACTGTCAATTTACCAGACTAGTCTGGCTGCGGTTCACGACATGGACTAGGGCTGATTTCTTGATCCCGGAAGTCAATTTCAATACAACTGAAGATTGGTGGCTGAAGGCGAGGGAGGGGATCCCGAAACCAATGAGGAAGATCTTTGATACAATTGTCATTCTTATACACTGGAGGATGTGGAAGGAAAGGAACGCGAGGATATTTGATAATGTGAGATGCACAACAGACAAAGTTCGGGACTTGGTAATTGAGGATATCGACATATGGAGATCCGCGGGCTGTATCAGCGACCTGACGGCCTGAACTAGCTCGCCTGCGTTTGTTTGCTTGCAGCTTATTTTCTACACTCTGGGTGTCGTGCTGTAATGTGGTGAAACGGCTCTAGCTCTCCTAGACTGTTACCGTCCTGTACTATCTCTTTCTTCCCTATCTAATACAATCCGGCCAGTGGCCCTTCGAAAAAAGTGACCCAATCAGACCCCCCCCCCCTCATATCATATCTATATATCTGAACTGTCCGTGAATCCTCGTATTGACACCAAATGTAGGGAGGATACAAGGGCTCGCGGATGAGACAAGACATGCCCGGTCCGTCCGCCATATAGGATGTGGCGAGCAATACATCGTAACAGCTCCTCCCGAGTCGCCCCCCACCCCCGCGAAGCGGCTGGAAGGCCCCCCAGATGTCGTCAGCCGGACTCCCCCTCTCCTCTTTCTCCTCCCTCGCCGCCGCCCAGGGGCGCGGCCACGCGAACCTTTGCCGTTGCCGGCGGCGGCGGGACTCAGGGTCCTCCCCGCTCGTGTGGGGCTGGCGCGGGCCGGCGCCCCCGGGCCAGAGCGTGGCGTCGGGACGGACGTCACGGTGGGTGGTGGTGGCGCTTCGGCGATTCCGTCCCTCTGCGGTAGGTGGCTTCGTGGTCTGGTGCGTCGCGGTCGCCAGGGACGACGATGGCGTGACCAGATCGGTCGGCGGCAACGCGGCAGGATCTAGGCCCAGGCGTGCGCCTTGGTCAGTGGATTGCGGTCGGCGCGGTGGCTGGTGCGACATGTCAGCAACAGGGCAGATCCATCGAAATTCTACCCTTGTCTGGTCCATGAGAGCACGTGCAACTCCAGGGGAAACCCTAGATCTCCTTGGGATCGACGGATGGCGGTGCTTTTGCGTCGTAGTCCCTCTTCTGGGCACTGTTTTAGAGTTTTCTCTAGCTGAAGGGACCAATGACGTCGGCGGCGCACGCCTGGTGGCACAACTGCCGGTGAAAATCCTGCCGACTACGGTCATGGTGGACGATAGTGGCGTATGTGATGTCGTTCCCTTCTCGAGGCATCGTTGTTATAATTTGCGTCATCAGACTCGGGATGCTCTGGGGAAAACCCTAGATCTGGGTCTACCAGATCGGATGATTATGGCCTTCGCAGTATCGCTTTCTCTCCTAGGGGCATCGTTTTGGAGCTAGTGATGGTTGGAGGGGACACGAGGAGGAGTGGTGTTACATCTACTGCAAGGCTGACGGCGGATCCCGGCGGCATGGCACTGCGGAGGTTCGCCGATGGGCGCGTGTGGATGGACACGTGCAGGATGGTGGCATCGACGACAGGCCAGACAAGGTCAATGTGTAAGTTTCTGTTCTGGAGATGGACCGGTGGAAGATGGCGGCGGCAACCTCTGAGAGTGCGTCGGTCTGGTGCATGACCTAGTCTTGGTATGTGGCTGAGCTGGGGCATCCGGCTTTAGATGTTAGGCTTGGGTGCAATGTCTATTTGATATTTAGCTCGGACATCTGGCACCCCTTCATTAAGGGGATAGGAGTAACAAGTGCTGCCTAGATGGTGGCTTCAAGCTTACTGATGTATTACTTTGGATGGTGTTTATAAATAATCAATAAAATGGTCGCATGCATCGTCCAGATGCAGAAACCCGGAATATATATCTTCCTTTTCATAAAAAAGGATGTGCCCTACTCTAAAACACTTTTTTATTTCGTTATTCTTTATTCTTTATTTTTTTTCTCTCCCTTCATCTCCATGAATCACATGCAACGACCAGACATACAAATAGAAGTTCAAAACGGATACGCCCGAATACTGACCGGCAATCGTCCGCGATCATTTAGGTGGCCATATTTGTTAGCTCTCGCTGTAGATGCTTTTATATTACAATTGATTTACATTCGCATAGTACCACAAGAAAACTACAACAGGACCGACTAATGCAGATCGGTCACCGCACATGTTTCAAAACTTCTATCGTGTGGATTTTCCACTGCCCATTTGCGATGAACGGAGATAAAAATGTGTATGATACGGTGGTCCATCACACATAGTTTATCTGAAAATAACCGTGTGTGATGGGCGTGTTAGATTCGCTATACATTCCACACAACTAATAACAAGGGAACATGTGCATTCGTGGTGCCCGTCGCACAGTAGATGGCCACCTTTGCACACGTTGCCAAAGGGCATAATCGCGTGTGCTGTAGGGATTCATCACGCATGGTTCTTTACAATGTGAACCCATGTGTTCGTTTGTCCAAACCGGCATCAAATGTTCGGGCTGACCGGGACCCTTCATATCCATGTCAAATCTATGAAGATATAGAGCGGTCCGGGTGTGACCGTGTACATCCGTCACCTTGAACCTGATAGCCTAACCCCAACAAAAATTACATCAAATCCCCCCTCCGACCTATCCAATTTCACTTGGTCCTCTCTTCTCTTCCTCACCTCCTCGTCAGATGTGTCCTAGCTCCGCCGCCACCCTTGCGTCGGATTGCACCTTGTCCTCTATGTGTTCGTCACATTGTCCGACCAGATTTTTTCGTAGGCAGAACGAAGGACTCCGATGGTTTGTTGGATGAGCAGTACGAAACGATAGAGCTTGATGAAATGATTAAAAAAGAGTCAGACAGCCATCAATGCTCGCTTTATGAGGCATATAGACTGTCACTATGAATCTTCTTTGTTGATAAGCAGAGAAGATTCACAGTGATAGTCCATATCTTTCGGAAGGGTGCAATGATGACCGAAGCTTACTGCTTATGGACGACACAGCTATTGAAGCCGGTTGCGTCGCTCCTCACCCGGCGAGGCGAGACTAAACCCACAACACCACTGGTTCAACACGGACTAAACACCCAAAATGATCGATGTGCATGTGCTTGCGTGTATTTCATGTTTTTAAAATAGAGTTTATGGTTGCAAATGGTAAAATTAGAGGCCCAACCGGTCACTGTCCACGGACACGTCTGCGAACGTGTAGGGATCCGAATTTGCCTACCGTGGTTGTAGATGCTCTAAGATAAAGGTCCAAGGAAACTTTGATGCTAAACCACGACATCTCTCATTGTCACCCAACAATTACATACATAAATGTAGATAGTAAACTGAAATAAGAATTAACACACTATTCAATTTTTTTTCACATATATAGTACTCCCTCCATTTCTTTATAGAAAGCCACTATCAAAAATACATTTTGCATCAATACAAGACCACCAACAGTAATCGAGGCAAAAATTAATGATGTTTCCTCATACTAGCAACTTTTTAATACTTACATGCATGTAGTCATAATGAGACTTAGCCACTTTCTTTCCATTAATTCGTTGCATGCTTGTGGTGTATTAATGATCACGGTTAACGAAAAGAAAAAAATTAACTTGTAAAGGAGTCATTAAATTTTATTTTGGTACCTGTAATATGAGATTGTGGCTTTGTATAAGGGAATAAAGAGAGTACATGATTTGATATTGTTTTCTTGAGTTGTTTTGTTGTGGATGCATGCAAGGAAATGGTTAGAGAAGGAAGTGCCCCGTATTAAGTACGCCACACATGACTGACCAAACCGTATCTTCGCGCTGCACTTCTTTTCTTTGAGAAAGATTTCCAGTGCAGTTGACGTCACTGATAAAGACAGTCAGTTATCTGAAGCCATTCGTATACGAGCTAAGAAACGTGACGTGTGTATCGATGACTTGGACCAGTAAATTAAACGCGTTGGCTGGAAAAATCTTCTTGAGATAGACAGTTATTTGAACCTATCAATGTCATTTGTGACTTGGGCCAGTCAAACGTGACGACAGTTCTGCGTATTCTTCAACCACGGCGAAAAAATTACAGCCAGTTCTGCGTATTCTTCAACGCATGCTCTTTGACATCTGAGTTCTCCCTGTGCTGCAAGTGGAAGCCGTGGTTTTGCACTGTGCTGGAACTGCATGTAATGTTCTTGGGCCAGCGTCATTGTCTGTCAATATTTGCCATGCATTTTAAGATGTGCTTCGGTACACTCCATAAGATTTAAAATAACAAAGGGTAATTTTGCTTTTGTGCTAATCATGATTAGTCCTAAATACCTTGGACGGCAAAAATCGGTGGCCTCGATCCACTGGTACATGGGAGCTGCTCATTTTTCCGTAGTGCCAAGTACACCCGTGATACATCAAGTTGCACAGCACAACCATTTTGATACCTATATTCAAAAGGTACATTAAAGTGGTGCTCAAACTTGTCTCTTTCAACACAAAGGGATAAATTGATATGAAAAATGGTGGATACTGGAGGTCGAACGCACGACCTAGTGTCGTCCACCGGCCGTCCTAGCCACTCGATTTGATTAATCTCTAGAATTTATTAATAGATTTAATGTCTTCTAGCACATCATGCTTGTCGGGCTTAAACGTGTTGTAGTCAATGTGGCCCATTTTCCACATGTGATGATAAAAATCCTGTCAAAACTTATACTCCCTCCGTTCCATAATATAAATCATTTTTGTAAGTTAGCTCTCATAATATAAGACGTTTTTGTAAGTTAGGTCAAAAAAATCTTATATTATACCACTAGTGGGAGTACATATCTGCGATGTGTAGGTCTGTAAATTTTCATTCAAAAATATTATGATTTGCAAGCTATGCAAAAACAATTCGGGCCGAACAAACAAATTGGCCCATTTTCCTTTATCTATTTTTCTTTCTTTTTCTATGCTGCGTATGCAAGTATATTGTTATGAAAATTTTCTCAAATGTCATACACATGTATTTCTGTATGTGCAGTTTGTTTCAATTCTTTTGCATTGTGGAAATGTTCTTTTTAACGGCCTCCATGTAGCATGTCCTACACTGGTCATATTTGCCTGGACCGTGTTGTCAGCATGGGAAAAGACATAGAATAAAAAAGTCTCATTAAAGCATATTTTAACATAGATAGTATATAGAGTGAGTACAGTACTCAAAATGATTATCTAGCCAGTTTTTATAAAAAAAACTAAACTACATTAGTCACAGACTTATGGATCGAACAATATTGAATATTAGTTGATTTTTTTTCTCAAAAATGGGGATAACACTCGGTCTCTGCATCAAGCAATGCACATAGGCATTTCATTAATTATTCACCGAGACCTTATACAAACTAATATATTAATAAGTCTGAAGCCACCTTCCTGGCAACATTTGGCACTACTCCTATCAAGTTGATGAAGGAGGTGCACATGTTTCTCCATTGTCCTTTATGTGGTTGAAACAAGATAGTTTTCCATTTGCTCGGCTGGATTTAGTGCATGTTTGGGCCCCTCTCATCTTCGACTTGGACGTGTGAATGGTGAGTTGCCTCCGGAAAATCTTGGAGCGAGAATCTTCTACTCATGTCTTTTTGACTTATGGTTTTTCCTTGGCATATTACTTTGAAGATTGACGGTTCTGTGTTTTTCTGGCAACACTTGAACTAATGCATGGTTGTACCAGCGTCTCTGTCTGCCATTCTCCATGCATGTAGAAAAAGCAATAGCTTATAGCTTTTAAATACTGCAACACGTTACTATTCAGAAAATTTGATCCTTACAACAGGTGGCAAGCCGTGTGAAGGCAAGCTGCTCCTGTGCTTCAAGGCATATTTTCTGTTTTGATTAAGAGGTGAGAATAAGCGAGTTGGAATGTAACTATCAAAAGTAGGAAAAATCACCCTCATTCAAGCTGTTCGGCAGTCCTTGCCTTAGTCGATTCCAACTCAACTGCATGACCCATACTAATTCTTGCAAGACCAAAGGCCACAAAATTAATACTTACACCATTCGGAAATAACTGTCGCTCAAACGAATGTGTCGAGCACTGCATCCGTTCGAGCGATAGTTATTTATGGATGGAGGGAGTATTAATATGGGCATCACATAAATCAACCTGATAGAGTTTTTTTTCCAATATTTGAAGGGGCCGGTTCTTGGATAGAGAAGTTATGAATATTGCGCTTAATCCCAAAGGAGTAGTCTATGTCGTTCAAAATAATGCTCGTGATTTTCATTTCTAGCGAGATTTTGATGAAATTCACCGAATTACAGTAAATAAACCACACACACGGAATGTACAGTCAGCAGGAAAATTGGGGAAAAGTAAAATGGGGTAAAATTTGATACATATTTATATTTGGCTAAATTGAGTAAAAATTAAGAACTTCCGCTAAACTCAGACGTGAAACTTGAGGTGGAAAGTGGAATTCACTTTAATTTTTATGAAGTGGATTAGCACAGTGACTTAAAAACTTCAAATTGTGCGTTTGGTACAGATACTACAACTAATAGAGAGATTTGTTGCGTTTGGAGTAGAATAAACTTCGTCGTACTATGTGAAACAGAGGGGTTTGAGAAAACATTGGTTTAGTTCAATATAATGGACCTAGGGTAATAAAAAAAGTTGTAATAATAGTCGTTGATGCCAATTAATTATGGCCATCATTCCTTCCACACGGACCAAGTTATGAAATTGTAGAACACTGAGCTACCTGTCAGCCACCGCGCTGCTGTCAGTTGACGAGACTTGACTTGTTCTGATCTTTGCAATCAGAAATGCGGAATACATCGGCAGAGAGAACCGACAAATCGTATATTTTTTTTTCGAAAAGGGGGACTCCCCGGCCTCTGCATAGACAAGTCGTATATACCACCTATTACTATTAGTTTGTTAAATGAACTTGTTATAATGGTGAATGATGTGCTGCCGAGCAGTCGCATGAAATATCTTGAAGCCGCTCAACATTCTTGTTATATGCGTCAGTGACTAGACAAAAGAGAGAAGAAAAAAATGACCCAACCAGATTCTTCATATCATCCCTATATATTCGAACAGTCCGTGAATCCTCGTATTGACACCAAATGTAGGGAGGGCTCGCGGACAAGACCAGACGCGCCCTGGACCACCTTTTATATTTCTTTATTTTTTATTTTCTTTCTCTCTCTCTTCATCTCCATGAATCACATGCAATGACCAGACAAACAAATAGGGGTTCAAAACGGATACGCCTGAATACTGTCCGGCAACCGTCCGCGGTCATTTAGGTGGCCAGATTTGTTAACTCTGGCTGTAAATGCTCTTACATTACAATTGATTTACATAATAGTTTTAAATAGCCGGCTATAGCTATTTGAGGGTGTTGCCGCTAAATAATTTCATGTACAATTTGCCACTATAGCTCTGCTATAGCCCGCTATAGCCCAGGTATAGCTATTTTTAAGGGTTGCAGCTAAATGCCATAGCCCGCTATTTAAAACATTGATTTACATTCGCATAGTACCACAAGAAAACTACAACAGGACCGACTAATGCAGATCGGTCACCGCACATGTTTCAAAACTTCCATCGCGTGGATTTTCCACTGCCCGTTTGCAATGCACGGAGATAAAAATGTGTATGTTTGTTTGTTTGTCCACACCGGCCTCAAATGGTCGGGCTGACCGGCACCCCTTATATCCAGCCCAAATCTGTGGGGATGCAGGGCGAGTCGGGCGTGACCGTGCGCGTCTACCACGTCGAACCTGATAGCCCAACCCCAACAAAAATTACACCAAATCTTCGCTCCAACCTACCCAATTTCACTTGGTCCTCTCCTCTCTTCCCCACCTCCGCATCAAACATCTCCTAGCTCTGTCGCCACCCTTGCCTCAGATTGCACCCTGCCCTCTATGTGTTCCTCACATTGTCCGACCAGATTTTTTTCGGTGATTTTTTCGTAGGCAGAACGAAGGATTACAAGGGTTTGTTGGATGAGCAGTACGGAACGATAGAGCTTGATGAAATGATTAAAAAAGAGTCGGACAGCCACCAATGCTCGCTTTATGAGGCATATGGACTGTCACTATAAATCTTCTTTGTTGATAAGCAGAGAAGATTCACAGTGATAATCCATATCCTTCGGAAATGGTGCAGTGATGACCGAAACTTACTGCTTATAGACGACACGACTATTGAAGCCGGTCACGTCGCTCCTCGCCCGGCGAGGTGAGACTAAACCCACAGCACCACTGACCCAACACGGACTAAACATCCAAAATGATCGACTTGCATGTGCTTGCATGTGTTTCGTGTTTTTTAAATAGAGTTTATGGTTGCAAATGGTAAAATTCGAGGCACGCTAGCTCGGTCACTGTCCGCGGGCGCGTCTGTGAACGTGCAGGGATCCGGATTTGCCTACCGTGGTTGTAGATGCTCTAAGATAAAGGTCCATGAAAACTTCGGTGCTAAACCACGACGTTTCTCATTGTCATCCAACAATTACAAAAATGTAGATACTAAACTGAAATAAGAATTAACACACTATTCAATTTGTTTACACATATATAGCACATGATTCGATTTTGCATTTTATAATGTTTTCTTGAGTTGTTTTGTTGTGGATGCATGAAAGGAAATAGTTAGAGAAGGGAGTGCCCCGTATTAAGTACGCCACACATGACTGATTAAACCGTTATCTTTGCGGTGCACTTCTTTTCTTTGAGAAAGATTTCCAGTGCAGTTGAGGTCACTGCTAAAGACAGTCAGTTATTTGAAGCCATTCCTATATGAGCTAAGAAACGTGACATGTGTATCGATGACTTGGACCAGTAAATTAAACGTGATGGCTGGAAAAATCTTCTTGGGATAGACAGTTATTTGAACCTATCAATGTCATTTGTGACTTGGGCCAGTCAAACATGACGACAGCGAAAAAATTACAGCCAGTTCTGCGTATTCTTCAACGCATGCTCTTTGACATCTGAGTTCTCCCTGTGCTGCAAGTGGAAGCCGTGGTTTCGCACTGAGATTGGCTGGAACTGCATGTAAGGTTCTTGGGCCAGCGTCATTGTCTGCCAATATTTTCCATGCATTTTAAGATGTGCTTCGGTACACTCCATAAGATTTAAAATAACAACGGGTAATTTTGCTTTTGTGCTAATCATGATTAGTCCTAAATACCTTAGTGGGCAAAAATCGGTTGCCTAGATCCACTTGTACATGGGAGCTGCTCATTTTTCCATAGTGCCAAGTACTCCCTCTGTCCTAAAATTCTTGTCTTAAATTTGTCTAAATATGGATTTATCAAGTCACGTTTTAGTATTAGATACATTCGTATCTAGCGGAATCTAAGACAAGAATTTTAGGACAGAGGGAGTACACCCGTGATACATCAAGTTTCACAGCACAACCATCTTGATACCAAAATTTAAGAAGTACATTAAATGGTGCTCAAACTTGTCTCTTTTGGATACAAATACGGTCAGTGGCGGAGCCATGAATATAGGATGAGGAGGGCCCAGTGTAGTAAAACCTTGTTAGGGAGAGCCAGCTCATAAAAATACACCACTTTAGCAACCTTGGATCATCTATTAGCATGCATATTAGGCTTAATACAACAATGTTAGTGGGGGCCAGGGCCCCTGCTGATCCCCCTGACTCTGCCACTGAATACGGTGCAACTTCTTTTTGTATGTACATGCGTGGCGGCTTGGCCCACTGTCACTGACAGGAAGGGGCTTCATTTTTGTAGAATAACCAAATATCGTAATCAAGCACCCAACGCCACTTTGATCGCTGGGTTCCACCTGTCAATGAACAACACAAAGGGATAAATTGATATGAAAAATGGTGGATACTGTAGGTCAAACCCGCGACCTAGTGTCGTCCACCGGCTGTCGTAGCCACTGGATCTGATTAACCTCTAGATAGTATTAAGAGATTTAATATCTTCTAGCATATCATGCTTGTCGAGCTTAAATGGGTTGTAGTCAATGTGGCTCATTTTCCACATGTGATGATAAAAATCCTGTGAAAACTTAATTATACTCCCTCTGTCCCATAATATAAGCCGTATTTGCAAGTTAGGTCCCATAACATAAGACGTTTCTTCAAGTTAGCATAGCTTGCAAAAACGTCTTATATTATGAGACAAGGGGAGTACATATTTGCGATCTGCAGGTCTGTAAATTTTCATTCAAAAATATTATGATTTGCAAGCTATGCAAAAACAATTCTGGCCCAACAAACAAATTGGCCCATTTTCTTTATGTGTCTTTCTTTTTATTTCTACGCCGCTATGAAAGTATATTGTTATGAAAATTTTCTCAAATGTCTTACACATGTATTTCTGTATGTGCAATTTGTTTCAATTCTATTGCACTGTGGAAATGTTCTTTTTAACGGCCTCCATGTAGCCCGTCCTACACTGGTCATTTTCGCCTGGACCATGTTGTCAACATGGGAGGAGACATAGAATAATTAAAAAAAGTATAATTAAAGCATATTTTAACATTGATAGTATATAGAGTGAGTACAGTACTCAAAATGATTATCTAGCCAGTTTTTATAAAAACTAAACTACATTTGTCACAGACTTATGGATCAAACAATATGGAATATTAGTTGATTTTTTTAAAGGGGATGACCCTCGGCTTCTGCATCGAGCGGTGGACACATGCATTTTATTAATTATTCACCAAGACCTTACAAAGTAATATATAAATAAGTATGAGGCCACCTTCCTGGAAACATCTGGCGCTACTCCTATCAAGTTGATGAAGGAGGTGCACATGGTCGGAGGCCCCTGCCCAGCCCTCACACCAAAGCCCAATATCTAAAACTGGGGCTCTCAACCAAGCCGCCTAACGGCAGGTCTGGAGCACAAACCCGTCCAACAGACTCTTAGCAGTCGCCATCGTCTTCCACCGATCCATTTTCAGGATAGATAACGATGCATTGACCTTGGCAGGCCAGTCGTCGACCTCGCCACGATGCTAGACAATGCCACCTCCCTACACGCGCCCAGCTTGACACAACCTTCGCCGAGAACCTGCATCGCCACATCGTCGATGTGTCACATGGAACGCCGCTCCACCGCAGAAATGTCCCACTGGACCCTAAAGCCGATGCACACCTCCAAGAATGAAAACCCCAAGGGAAGAACGGCACAAGGGGGCCCCATCATCCGATTAGCTAATCAAGAGTTTCCCCCGAGGTACCGGGAGGAGATGGGAGCTTCACCTCGATGATGCCTTCAAGAAGAAAACATCGTCATTGTGTCTCAATCACTGGCTTTGGCCGCCGGCTGAAGACAAGATCTTCACCCAGAACATCCCTGCGAGATTTCAACCAACAACTGTGCATCTACCGGACCACATTTAAAGACCCGGATCTGTCCGCCCAGATCCGGCGACCATCCACAGTCGCACTGCCACTATGGGAGGCCTGACGCTCTGGCCACTGCCGGAGTGCACCACCACTAGAGCTTGGAGGGAGGGCCACCACCCCACCATGCCATGCCGGATGAGACATTAGTAAGGATCCCAAACACGCTATTCACTGTCTCCGAATCGAGCAGGAACTGGAGTCAAAGCCACCGGACAGCTGGAGCTGCTCCCCCTTGGACATGGACATCTCCGCGCTGTTCACTCGATGACGATCTGGACCTCACCGGCCAGGGCCGCCGCCCCGAGATCCAGACCTAGCATGGCCGCCGCCACCGACCACGCCTAGCCGCACCGCCCTCCTCCAGTCCCCGCTGGCACCACCAACACAGCCAGTGGGATCTAGTCGCCGCTCCAGTAGATCAGATCAGGAGCAACACCCCCACGAGCCATTGTCGCACGCACAGGCTTTGCCCGGCGTCGACCACCAGCGGCGATAGAGGGAAGGAGGGGAGGGAGATGGTTCCAGCGGCTAGGGTTTTGGTCCTCTCGTGTCGCCCACGCGGGGGGTCGACCTAGGAGTCCAATCTTGAATATGACATACAAGTTATTTAAATGTCAAAGCACACAGGGGCCTGTTTGTTGGTTGGGTTGGGGATCAACCTCGGTATTCTGCCAATCGCTCGAGTCCCCTTGTGCTGGATAGCCAACGAGCATGGGTGATGTTTGGCGGTGGCGCTGCATATCAGATCTGGCAGATCTGGCACGAGGCCTCGGATGATTCCATGCATGTGGTGGCCGAGCGGTGGCTCTACGGTCCATGGCTTGGTGGTGGTTATCCAAATCTGATCGGGCGGATGGTGATGATTGCATATACTGCAGCGACTTCCTACAGCTCCATGACATCGTGGTCATCGAAAGGACTTTAGGAGGGTTCATCTCTACTAATCCGGTAGATGACTTCAGTGTTGAGATACAAATTATGGACAACGACATGATGCAGGGGGGATGGTGGTGCAGTGGCGGCGGTTGCATCGCATGTAGCTGCTGGGATCACGGAAAAGTGGTGGTGACAACACATGCATGACTTTGATGGTGGTGCTGCGAGCACCCGGTCTCGAGCTCTGAGGCGAAATCATAGGACAGACCCAAGTGGCTATACCTGGCATTGGCGATGTTTTTACATCGTTACCTTGTTGAAGGCATTCCTCGGATACTGCCCACACTGATTCTTCACGGTGAAAACCTAGGAATGTCGCTCCCTTTCTAAAGGCATTGTTATTGAAGAACCTCGTCGTCCATGTGGCGTCATGAAATTGTTGGTGTCGATATGATAGTTGTTGCCGTTTGTCGATCGCAGATCTAATCGCCTTGGGCATTTTTTTCCACGACTGCACATAGCTTTGGTCTTGTATATGACTTTGCTATTTGTCGGTGTGTTTTCTCTCGTATGTATGAGTTGGTGTTGGCTATGTGCATCCTAACTATGCAGAGGCTGGGCTTTTGCTCATTGTGTTTTGTATCTTCTTGATACTCCATTTTGAGCTAATAAAATTCACCCTTTGTCGATTTTTTTTATATTGACTGCAAGTTAATATGATGCGAGATCCATTGGCGATGCTATAAATTCAATCACGTTAGACCCGAGTGGCTATACCAGGCATCCAAATTCAATCAAGTTAATATATCTGCAAGTTGATTTCTGTAGACAAAATTAAAGATAATTAATATTTTGCTCGCTACGTGCGTGGGCCACTCTTTTTTTTCGGGGGTACTCTACTAGTTCGTGAGGCAGGAAGATCGCAAAAAAGAAAAACTTGAAGTAGAAGAGTCAGCCATGAAGCAGGAAGAATCTGAGCGCTACTGCCAAACTTTGTTGCTAGCTACCAACCACTGACCTCGTTTTCCAATGGCTGAAAGTTCAGAGATAGACTGCGCCGATGACCAACTGGTCTAGTATTTCCAAAACTTTCCATAAGTCGCGTGGATGTTGACTGACTAGTCGCGTGATCTTGGTACATGTTGTTGGACTTTAATGGTTCCGGCATTTTTGTGGAGCCGATATGAACATTTTTTTTGCGGGAACGATATGAACATTGCTATGTGTTAATAATATGGTCGTTTTGTAAATATCTATCATTGTCACTTATTCCGGGAGAGACTTGTATGAGATCTCACATTTAGGTGAGATCGTGAAATCAATCTCAAAAAATTATATTTAGACACTTAAGAAATCTAAAATTATTTGACAACATTCATGTGGACTATGTCTGCAACTCTGAAAAAAAGCTCAAAACTTGATGTACATTCAGAGATTCAAAAAAGACAGCTTTGGATGAATAGTACTTTGACACTATTGACAACCGATTTTTTCCATTAATGTAAGTTGAATTAGGAAACTTTTTAAGGTTGTACATCAAACATTGTTGTGTGTCTAAAAGTTTGAGAATGTTCGAACATGTATTATTTTACAAAAAAAATCGATCTCATTAATCTCACCTAATGCGAGATCTCACACAAGTCTCCCCACGCTCAATCTCATACACGATCTATACTAGTAACTACTCCAACTCAAAAAAAGAAAGACTGCAGGCTAACGTACCTTCCGTCGTGGTCGTGGTGCAGCTACCGAAGTATGAAGGAATTCTCGCCCGTCTGACTCACTACTAGTACTAGTCAATTACCAAGGATGATTCATCACCTTCCTTTATAAATACTCGATGATGGGGGCAAGTAGTAGCTCATCACTGAGACAATATCCCACCAAAAAAAGAACAGCCATAAGGGAGGAAGAAAGAGAGACGGAGAAGGTAGAGGATGCTGACATTTACTGCTGCATTCCGGCATATTCCAGTGCTCGACCAGCCGACGGCCGAGCCATGGCGACGACTGTCCCTGCACCTGCACTCTCAGCGTCGACGATGTGGTAATTACGTTCTATTAATCTCCTGACCTGAATCCATGCATGGTTGAGAAAGAGTTTGAGCACGCTCACGTTCACATCAAAAACTGTTTTGATGGAAATTTTTGTTACATCGTAAAATAAATATAATTCCTTCCATGAATCTTGTTTTCTCTCCACATAAGGTATGGAGTGATGTTGATATAGTCCTTTAGGCTGGCTGGAGAAAATTTTCATACTGCATCTAATACTGATAATGTACTTGAATTGATAATTTAAATCGGTATTAACTTCATATGACACTGTTATTTTCCATTTCTCATGTATGATATTTAGGGTTCGTGCTAACTAGCAAATTCCCGTCATGTCCGGAGGCAGAAGTGGGTGAATGGAAAGTTGATGAGTACAGACAACACACGGTGAGCATATATACATATGAATTAACTCATTTGGAGCAGAATAGTTACCTACTGCATGCGCACAAGCTGACAAACATATACTACTGTATTAACCCCTGATCAAAAAGCAAATAGCGATGTTCCAAAAGGATGAACCGAGTGAGACGCGACAGATGATCGATGCCATAAGAACGGCTCTGGCGTCATTGGGTGATGATCAGACGTCAATGAATGTTTCAGCCTACGACACAGCGTTGGTCGCCCTTGTCAAGAACCTTGACGGAGGTGATGGACCGCAATTCCCCTCATGCGTCGACTGGATTGTTCAAAATCAACTACCCGATGGTTCATGGGGTGATCCTGCTTTCTTCATGGTCCAAGATCGGATGATCAACACCTTGGCATGTGTGGTGGCAGTGAAGTCTTGGAACATTGACAGCGACAACTTGTGTGACAAGGGTAAAAAGATTAATGGCTGGATTCTTTGGTTTTTTATCAATGATTGACCTTGTTTATTTCCAAGGAAGGATCAAGTATCTAATGTAGAGTGGACCTTTTCTGTTGTAGGTGTGTTATTTATCAAAGAAAATATGAGCAGGTTGCTAGAAGAGGAACAGGACTGGATGCCATGTGGCTTCGAGATCAACTTCCCAGCACTCCTAGAGAAGGCCAAGGACCTGGACTTGGACATCCCTTATGATCACCCTGCTTTAGAAGAGATATATGCCAAGAGGAATCTGAAGCTCTCTAAGTATGCATGGCTAGCTACATGCGTGTGATAAACCTTGTTTTATACATTGAGTTGAATAGTCTATGTATAATTAATTAAGCGATAATTAATCTCACTCTTAAATTGTAGGATACCTCTGGATGTGCTGCACGCCATACCAACAACCCTACTCTTCAGCGTTGAGGGAATGGTAGACTTACAATTGGATTGGGAAAAGCTACTCAGGTTGCGGTGTCCGGATGGCTCCTTCCATTCCTCGCCTGCTGCCACCGCTGCTGCCCTCAGTTACACCGGCGACAAGGAATGCCGTGCGTTCCTGGATAGGCTCATCAAAAAGTTTGACGGGGGAGGTAATTAATTAAAAGCACTACCATTACTTCTTATACAACTAACATGATCGAATGCAAACTTAGGTAGGAAAGGAGCCCCTTCAATTGGCCAATACCGAAGCAAAATATACCAAAACAACATTGGCAAATACTAACGTTGGTATTCACATAAATTCTCTTTTTCTTACTAGTGCCATGTAGCCACTCAATGGATACTTTTGAGCAATTATGGGTGGTCGATCGGCTGTTGCGTCTGGGGATATCAAGGCACTTCACAAGTGAAATTCAGCAGTGCTTAGAGTTTATTTACAGGTAACGTAAACAACTTCCATCTAATTGGAAAATACATGATGTCCTAACAAGTCTAAATATTTAATTGTATTTTTACAATGGAATGCTACTAGAGTAGTAGTGTTTTCCTTTAAGACTAATAGAGTACTAGTTTGAGACAAGGGGTATATCTACACTTTGAACAGGCGATGGACTCATAAGGGACTGGCTCATAACGTGCACTGCCCAATCCCGGATATTGATGACACGGCCATGGGTTTTCGTCTCCTCCGTCAGCATGGCTACGACGTCACTCCATGTAACTAATATTTTGTTAGTCAAATTTCTGATAGAAGCTAGATTCTAACATTTGAGAAGCGCTTTGGCATGGATGGCTACTATGCCATGCTGGATCGTGTTTTATTAATGTGCATCTAAATGCAGCTGTATTTAAGCACTTTGAGAAGGATGGCAAGTTCGCCTGCTTCCCCATGGAGACCAACCACGCTTCTGTTACCCCAATGCACAACACTTACCGTGCATCTCAGTTCATGTTCCCTGGTGATGACGATGTCCTGGCAAGGGCCGGGTGCTATTGCCGTGCATTCCTCCAAGAGAGACAAGCCTCCAACAAGTTATACGACAAGTGGATCATCACCAAGGACCTGCCGGGCGAGGTATATGCCAACACATTCAATTTAATTATGTATGCCTCAATCGGCCTACTACTTAGTTTCCATGGTTTAGGACAGAGTATTGAGCAATTATTCCTGCGAAATCAGGTTGGGTACACATTGAACTTCCCATGGAAAGCAAGTTTGCCAGAATTGAAACAAGGATGTATCTGGATCAGTACGGTGGCGACACCGATGTTTGGATTGCCAAGGTCCTCTATAGGTAAAAAAGTTAGATAACCAAAGTATCCTTATTAGTTAGAATAACTCTTCATTATATGAACCAAAGGAAAATATTTATCTTTTGGGACAATTTAAGACGCCACAATATTTTAAACATAAACTTGATTCATGTATCCAGCAAAGTGAGATACATTGAGTGCATAGAAAAAATAACCATGAAATCAGTTTAAATTCAGGAACTTCTCATGTACAAGATGAGGAATGAGGCTCTCCCGGTAATGACCATCCTATGTAGTATTCAACTAACATTTGACATTAGACCAATTCTAAATGCAGCTTCCATAGTTTATGGTATCCAAATATTTGTCACACCTTTGTTTCTAACACTTAACATTTCAGAATGAATCTTGTGAGCAACGACCTGTACCTTAAAATGGCTAAGGCTGATTTCAGAGAATATCAAAGACTCTCCCAAATTGAGTGGAATGGCCTCAGAAAGTAAGTCACAGACATTTTTGCTATCTCTTTATCCTCAAATTCAATCCACTAGCTAACATATTGACCACTAGATTCTTACTTGAGACTTGAGAGTATATGCGCAGGTGGTATTTCAGGAACCATCTGCAGAGGTATGGTGGGACTCCAAAGAGCGCGCTCACCGCTTACTTCTTAGCTTCAGCAAATATCTTCGAACCTGGCCGAGCAGCAGAGCGTCTAGCATGGGCTTGTATGGCGGTGCTTGCTGAGGCTGTTACAACTCACTTTCGACACATTGGGTATGTACGCAGCCTCAAAGTTTTCCCTCTCTGGAATCTGGTTTTAGTGATGATCGATGCAAAACATGTGTGCAATTCATAGAAGGGGCCCATGGTACTCGACAGAGAATCTTGAAGATCTTATTGTCCTTCTTTCGTTTGACGATGTTTCCGGCGGTCTTCGTAAAGCTGTAAAATTCAAGAAACCACTACACTTAGATATCATTGTTGATATGATATTGAACTTTTTTTTTCGATAAAGGGCGCTTTTATTATCTCAAAAAGTAGCATCAAGAAGATACAAAGCATTATGAGTAACACCCGGCCTCTGCATAACTAAGATGCACACAGCCAATCACCTAAAGTCTGATAAAAAGAAAGGAAGAAAAAACGACAAATGGGCGACAGTAGAGTCATATAGACCGACACTATGCCTATGTCGAAAGGGGTGGTGGACCGATCCGGAGATTATGCTGCCACCCATGATATTGAACTTTTACCAGATATGAAATGACGGAACCTCTATTTTCTTTGGTAACTACAGTGGAAGCAGTGGCTCATGGCATGGACTGGAAAGGAGAGCCATGGATCCGTTGATGGAGATACGGCTCTGTTGTTCGTTCGCACAATAGAGATTTGTTCAGGAAGGAATATTTCAGATGAATATAAACTGAACCTTTGGGATTATTCCCAGCTCGAACAGCTCACCTCTTCCATCTGCCACAAGCTTGCCACAATAGGTCTTGCTCAGGTGCGTGTGTATATGCACTGAATTCATATATCCATGTACCTCTGTTTTGAGTTGTATGTGATTTATCAAACTATAACCAAAGAATGTTCAATTGGGATAAACAGAATGGGGCACGTATGGAGAACACAGAGGACTTACACCGGCAAGTGGATTTGGAGATGCAAGAACTATCTTGGCGTGTTCATGGGGGTTGCCATGGCCTTAACAGAGAGACCAGACAGACATTTCTCAACGTGGTGAAAAGCTTCTATTACTCGGTTCATTGCTCACCTGAAACAGTTGATAGCCACATCGCAAAGGTCATATTTCAGGATGTCATTTAGGAAGAACCCTCTTCTGTCCTTATTAGAATTATTAAGCATTTTTGTGCTGGGTTCCGTCATGTTACATGTCCAAGCCTTTTTTCGAACCTGCAAGGACTGCACGTGAATATTTAGATAGAATGGAAACAAGGTTCCAAACGACATGATTCATGTCTAAGTTGTACCCCGCAAAAAAGGTTGGCTGTTATAAATATACATGTACAATCCCCTGTAACCTACCGCGGGAAAATACAAAGCAAATAACATGCACGTTATGTGCGTGTGGCAATAGATTGGAACACTCGTCACAATAGCCTCTCTGTTGTAGCACCTATACCAATAGAAATTGGAAAGCTATCTTCCTCTTTTTCCTTTTTTGATGTTCAACATATAAACAAATCAGCCAATGTACCGTTCCACCTTTGTGCAAAACATGCATGCATACTGATGGTCACCGAAAGTTGGACCGGATCTAGACCCTGTTTCCTGCTCACCAGCCTTTTGGCTGATGATGCTAGGAGTTCTTTTGTTGAATAAAAGCTCTCACATTGGAACGCAAAAAAAAAATGATCTAGTCAGGGTGAGTGTCCTGCGTGCATGTTTCTTTTTTTTTCTTCTATAACACTAATGCAGAAATGCTTACACACATCTTAAAAGATGGCGCATCAATTTCAATCCAGGCCATCGCTATTAATTTGAAATACTAGTGGCGTGGGCATATTTCGTACGCCACCACCATGGCATTACTGGTGGCGTGCGAGTAGGCAATTACTCCACAACTGTGTGGGCCCAACAGCCTGCCCAGCCGCGAATGTTATTTGTGGCATGTCAGAGTCTCGACACGCCACTGGTTACGTACTAGGTGTGGCATGGGCTAAATGGACAACCATTGGTCTATTTTCGTCCTTGTTTCAAGCCTGTATTTTCAGGCCTGAATATTTTCAGTGCGGGCTATGAATATTTGTTGTGTCTCCTTCCCCTCACGTTTCGCCCCATTTTATCGGGCCGGCCGCGCCCAATTTGTTGTGTTGTTATAATGGATATACTGATTGATATATAGTCCAAGATGATATGCTTAGTGTGGAATCCTGCATTTATATGGTAAGTTATAGAAACGTTGTGGATTGGCCTTGCCTGGTCGCCAACCGCGGCCAATATATGTTGTAGGAATGAAAAAATTTAGGGCGAGTAATCCATAGATTGATATGCTCAGTGTGGATTGGTAATTTTGTAAATTTAGTTCTAGACTAGGTAATTACCCATGCGTTGCAACGGGAATAATAGTATAGCTCAAACGACGTGTGTAAGCTTAACTCCGAGTTACCACACATGAAAATGCATGTTGTCTCTTCTCCATCTACACCATCGTTCTATTTTTGGCTCACCACGAATGAAGTCTCCGTCATCAATCCTTCTCTCTGATTGTACTCCCATAAATATTGTTTCTAATATTATTCTTCCTAACTCACATATATGGCCACAACGATGGTTATTGGTGATGCACATTGCCTCATCGTGTAGTTTTCTTAATCACCAAACCAGCCTATTTCATTTATCAACAAACTAACCCTTATACTGGACACAATCATTCAAATACATAACACACTGGTAGACTAAATAATAAACTTTTAAGAAGAAAGCAATGGACAATGGCATTGGATGACAAGTTGGAAATAAGAAACTTGTGAAAACAAATAACCACCTCTCATTCATATGGTAGAGAAAATGTCCATCGCCACATGTTGCTTGTTTGCAGACATGCTAGGTTCAACAACGATCATTGTCTCTTCTTTGCCATTACAATATCCCTCTTTTCCTCCATCCACCATAATTTTTATGTTATAATTACATGCGACTCATATAAATATTCTTCAGGCTACATTGATCAAGTGGCGCTTCTGCTTTTCGATACATAAATATGATGTGTAATAATCAGAAAGATAAAATTCCCCGTAGACCATTGAGAAGTTTGTGTGAGCTGGATCCATATAACGATAGTTATATAATACAGAAATAGTAACTGCCCCCGTCTCGTCCGCTCGGGCAACACGGGCGGCGGAATCCTAGTCAACACATGGGCTCTCTCCGTCGATCTCTCCCTCGCCACTGCCGGTGGCCACCATGGGCAAAGGCCGTGCAGCGATAGGTGGCGGCGAGGCCTTCTGTCGCGCCCTCCTCGGTTGGTGGGAGGATCCGCTGCGCCTTGGACGCCAGAACCGTTCGTCTTCGGGATGGCGGCGGCGGCGGCTCCTTGACGAGTTCGTTAGGCGGGATCGGCTGCTCGCCGAGCGCGCGGCTGTGAGGCAAAGTGGATGAAGCGGCGGGCGCGATGCTGCAGGCTAGAAGCAGAGGTGTAGCCAAGCCCTGCAGCGGCGGCGCTGAAACCGGCGAGTCTTGCGGCACTCGTGCCTGAACGTTGGGCTCGTCTGGGCTAGAGGTTGACCCGCTCCATCCGATCGCTAGGTGTCGGCCGACGGTGTGGGGACTGCTGGATCGACAAAAGTAATGGTGGTTTTGGCCCTGCTATTCTTCAAATGGCAACTCGTCCATTGACCAAATCTGCCTCCTCGATTGGACGGCGGTTGAGTTCCGTTCTTCCTCTAGGAGATGTTCGTAGTTTGTCACAAGATGCTACTGAATGTCTAGAGTGGAATTGATGCAGTCGTGTGCACCCTCTTTGGGCGAGGCGCGAAGCTTCCTCTTCTGGTCGTCACCATGGGACATGTCTTCATATAGATTTTCATGGAATTGACAGAGATGGAGAAAGACATGGCAGATGCGATCAAAGGTTTGTTTTTGGCAGAGAGTGTTGGTTGTGTTGAAGACGCTGCGGCACATGTTCTTTTTGTGTGTCGGGCGATCGACGACTTGCAGCCGCAGTCGTGGCAAGTGTGTGTGGCAACACAGGTGGACTGCATTTTTGGTGGTGCTCCTCGAGTACCGAGCCATGATTTCTAGGGTGAAAACCCAAGTTCTGGCCTTCATTGGTTGTACCTGGCAATGGCCTCTCTCAAGGCACTGTTTTGTAAACTCGGTCTTTCTCCGAGGTGAAAACCCAAGATCTTCGATCGGGAGACGACAAAGCCTATGCGTTGTTTCTTTTTTGGAGGCGTTGCTTTTGGAGAGCCTAGTACATAGTACATGTGTTGTATTTGGTGGTGGTTAGAGTGCTTCTGTTGTGAATGGTTGTACACCGCGACGGGGCTTTTTTTTCTCTTTTTTATTTTGTTTTTGGCTGTGTGCATCCTAAATGTCTTTAGACATCTTGTTGGTGCAGAGGCTAGATGTATCTGGTATCGTCGCGATATTAGTATATTCCCCTTGTCGAAAGAATATAACGATAGTTTCTTCTCTTGATGGTTGCATGGTATCTGTATATTTTCTGTCTTGATTCTCTTAATTTTCATCACATGCAATATTTCCCATCCAAAAAGAAGAAAATAATGAATCTTCATGATAAACTTGAGTTTTGTAAAATAGGCAAGTTCACTTGCAGCTGAATAGTAGGCCATTACCAAAGTTGGTATATGTAACCAGTTACGGTAATATAAAGAGTGAATCATGGGATGATATGGAATCAAACAAAGTAATTTACAATCAGGTTATGTTAATGTGGATTAAAGGTCAAGATCACAAAATAAATATGGCATACGACATTTATGGTATAGAAAAAACTACTACTAACTGAAGTGATTAGAAATATATATGCCATAGTATTGTGCAAGGAATATGAATAAATAGCGCGAAGTGTGATGTGCCATGGAATATTTGAATGACCCAGCTGTACTACTCCATATATCTTGCTAGTCTTTGGTTAGGGAGAGCTCAGATAGTAGTATTGTTAAAAGTATGCGAATATAAATATACATATTTCGAGTCTTCCAAGGATATATGCAACAAAAATCCATCCTAACTAAGAGTACAACTGGACTTGCAAAGGATTTACGTTTTCTGCAACATGAATAAAATATAGCTAGTATTAGATTAACCAGTGTGTATTGAGCGCCTGATTTTGCTGAGAAATATGAAAAATATATTCATGGGATGACCCTGACAGAGAGGAAGAGGAACATAGCAGCAATAAAGAAAAAGCAATGTAGAAGTACATAATTGCATCATGCACGCTAGCTCCCCATCGGGGCATTTCCTGCAGAAGATCCTCGTAACTATACCATGGAAAAAGTAAATCAAATATGGCAATCAAGCAGACAAGAAAATTAACTGAAAATTATAAACAGAAAAGCATTTATATATCTTGAAAGGATTTAACAGACCAAGCCTCGCAGCAACGCTGATTACCTCTGTCGCGCCGCTCGCTGCCGCATCCTTCTAGCTAGCAATGCACACGGCCAGCACCTATGTCATCTAAACTCACGCCGCTACTTGGATCCACGCACGCACTAGGCAGCCACCACTCTCTGTACTTATTCCATGTACGCATGCACCACTACTGGAATTTTCGTATACGCCAGGTGTCGGCGTCTTCGCGAGAGCCAACACGGGCACTCAACAAAATAAAGAATGCTGAGAGTCACACTCGGCAATGGGAGTAGGCCGGCAAACACACGACAATGCTGACAGTATTGCTCGGCAAACAGGCTACACTCGGCAAAGCCACTATTTGCCGAGGGCCATCTGGCCACACACGGCAAAGTTTTGCCACATGGCACATTCAGCGTCGACTAACGGCACGGTTACGGTTGCAACTCTTTACCGAGAGTGGCGCTTGGCAAAGATTTAGTCCCACCTCGCCTGCCAACTAGCAAAATGACATGTTTAAATAGTTCAATAGTCCAACCGAAGTAAGCTTCGGTTTTCTCTCATTACTAAGAATCTTCGAGTGGCTGTTACCCAAGAGTGGCTCTCGGTAAACGAGCAGTTGCCAAGAGTGGCTCTCGGTAAAGATAAGGCCACCATCAAAGTTTAGTCCCACATCGCCTCCTGAGCAAATCCTGCACCTGCTTAAATACCTTTATCTATTAGATTGTTATAAGCATGAGTCTTCCTTGCACTCTATTTGAAGGATATCCAGGATGAGTATGATTTATCATCTGTATTCATCGTGTATATTCTTCAAGTGGAGAGCATGGATGGCTGATGTATTTTTTTGGATTTATCGGCACATATTTTTTTCCGCGAGCAAAATGTAATTTGTCCACTACATCTATTTCCAAATTTTCTCATGCAAAATACACAAGCTACAAAGAAACCATGATTCTTTAAATTTTGCCACAAGCTATTCTCGGCTACCCGAGAGTGGCTCTTGGTAAACGAGCAGTTGCCGAGAGTGGCTCTTTGTAAAGATAAGGCCACCATCAAAGTTTAGTCCCACCTCGCCTACAGACAAGCAACAAGACCTGTTTAAATAGTGGGATAGTTCAGATGCAGTAAGCTTCGGTATTCATTACACCCTTGTTAAGGAGATGGACTATTTGTGATGTCAATGGTAGGATTGCTCGGGATCTGGCACGGTGTCATCACAGGGCCTCTGTAGGGTGTGGTAAAAGTTTGGACGTGTTTCGAGTAAACCTCCCCTGAGTCCGCTTGTAAACCGTAGCGTCTCCGAGCTAGTATCTCGGCATCGAGAGGGAACATGTCCGGTTTGTGCAAGAAGTGCTGGTCCTGTTGCTCCCTTGGCCTCGAAACTTCTCGTGCTCTAAGAGGGGGCAACCGCATGGCACGTGCCACAGCCTCGTATTTTTCGGGGATGCGCGCAATATTTGAGAAATTTATTGCTCTGCTAGGGTTTCATCGCCGGGAATTGCAGATCAGCAAGGTGGCACATGAAATCATGCCCGGTAGCGGCATGGGGAATCATCTGTGATGTCCTTGTGGAATGCCTACGCCTTGCACAGACGAGGGAGGGGCATGCCCTGTCACCGGGTTACCAAAAGTACCTCGGTGTCATTCCTAATGCAACCGCGTTGAAATCCTCGGAAAATCGTACGATGGTAGGATTGCTCGGGATCTGGCACAGTGTCATCATAGGGCCTCTGTAAGGCGTGGTAAAAGTTTGGACGCGCTTCGAGTAAGCCTCCCCTGAGGCCGCTTGTAAACCGCAGCGTCTCCGAGCTAGCATCTGGGTATCGAGAGGGAACGTGTCCGGTTTGTGCAGGAAGTGCTGGTTCTGTTGCTCCGTTGGCCACGAAACTTCTTGTGCTCTAAGAGGGGGCAACCGCATGGCACGTGCCACAGCCTCGCATTTTTCGGGGACGCGTGCAATATTCGAGAAATGTATTGCTCTGCTAGCGTTTCATCGCCGGGAATTGCACACCAGCAAGGCGGCACATGAAATCATGCCGGGTAACGGCATGGGGAATCATTTGTGATGTCCTTGTGGCATGCCTATGCCTTGATTGGATGAAGGAGAAGTTTCATTTCTGAGTGCCTCTCTTGGTATGTTTGCCATTTTCGAGTGTGCTTTATCCTTTGCCGAGCGTTTCTCTCGGAAAAGGTGTAAAACCTAGATCTAGGTCTCGTACCTTTACCAAGAGCCACACCGACAGACACTCAGTAAAGGTTGGCGAACACTTAACCCCCCGCGCGGTCTTTTCTCTCTCTCACTTATCTCTCTTTCTCACCGGCGCCCCCCCCCCTCCCCCGGCCGGTGCCTCCCGACCCAACCGGTGCCCTCCCACAGGCGACCCCCGCCCCACCGGCGCCCTCCCCACAGGTGGCCCCCGCCCAAACGGCGCCTCCCGACCCACCAGCGCCCCCCGACCCCGCCGGTGCCCCCCTCCCCAACCCCGCCGGCACCACCTCCCCCTCTCAGTGAGCTTCATCCCCCCTCCCCGATCTTGTATTTATTCATGAGTGTATGTATGGATGCATGGATTTTTATATGGATGCCAGGATTGATGGATTCATGGATGTATGAATGTATATATGTATGTATTAATGCATGGATTGATGCATGATCTTTTTTTGTAGTAATTTTTTTGGTAGTTTTTGTTATGTATCAATATATAGATGGATGTATGTATGTATGCATGAAGGCATAGATGGATGCAAAGAAGTATGGATGAATGTAGATAATTGTTAAATCTTTGTATAGATAATTTATTTTTGATGCATCTGTTCACACACGAACACGTCACCGTGTACCCTCGACGCCGGGGGTGATGCACCGCAGCTCACGTCGAAGGAGACCCGGCCGGAAGTGCGGTACGCAAGACAATCCGGCGGGCGCTTTTGAGGACCCGAAACCCCACACACCCGGGAGGGACCCCGTCAGGGCGCGCGGTGGCTATGGGTTGCCCTAAGTCGACCTGATCGCCCCTAGGGCCTCGAGGTTCGCCGCCCTGCAATGAAGAAGAACGAACGAAGAATGAGGAAGAAGAAGAACTAGGGTTAAGGAGAAAACATAAAAGATAAAAGGTGGTATATTATTTGATCGATTGTGTGTTGTTCAATCGGCCGTCACCCTTTAGGTATATAAGAGGGGGCTGGACTTCCCGTGCAAGGAAAAGGCTTGGATTCACGTCCAAAACCCTAGTCAAATTCGGATTGGTTTTGTCCGAACTTTCCAAAACTGTTCGGTCTAAAATTGGCTGCACATTGTGGGTCTTTTTTGAGGTGGTAAACGACCTCGGATGGAAACGAGCCCAAAAGAAATATTGACCGCTTCGACGAGACGAACAACTTTCATGTTGAACGTTTTCTCATCAGAGGTCATCCCGAAGGTCAAATCGCTCGTGCAAAACAGCTAATTATTCACGCAGCTCATCAGACATACCCACATATGTGTCTGGTTCCGGACATCATATTTTGCTCACTGGAGGGTCGCACTGTGCGGGCTCTAACTTTTGCATAAGACCTCGGATTGGGACGATCTTTATATCAAAATCGATCGTTTCGACGAGACGCACAACTTTCTTGTTGAAACTTTCTCCAGTTCACTACTAGGAAAAGGCCTACTAGTGGCGCACCAGTTTTGCCTACTAATGGCGCACTACTGGTGCGCCACTAGTACCACGCCACTAGTATTATATACTAATGGCGCACCACTGGTGTGCCATTAGTATCTGGTATACTAATGGCGCACCACGCCGTGCGCCATTAATATAGACCAACATGCGCCATTAGTATGCCTCCCAGGGGGCCATATTTATCCATGTGCTTTGGCATACTAATGACGCACTATGGGGTGATGCGCCATTAGTATCCTCTGGCATACTAATGGCGCACTTTGAGGTGATGCGCCATTAGTATGAATATTAGGTTTTATTTATTTTTACTTTTCTGATTTTTTCACAGGTTACAAAATATATTATTGGACAGAATATAGACAGCACCACACAGCAACAGCAGATTCATCGAATACAATAGAAGATTAGTCTCGAATACAATTCATCATATTAGTCTCCGAATTCAAAAGACCGAACAAAGATAGAACATTACAAGTCTCGAGACCGCGAGTAGCGAGTTTGTCTTCACATTACAAGTCGATATCGATTATCTAAACTACCATCACATAGAAGAGAGCTGTGGTCATCACGATGAGCATCATCGCGATGAAACTGGTCTTCATCCAGTTCCTCCAACGCTCCCTCCTCTCTCCCGCTAGATAGCGGGCGTATCTAGATTCTGCCTCCGCCCTAGTGGTGTACCCTTTGTAACTGTTACCGCTGAAACGGTGAACCTGTCTCCGACACTCCTCCCAGTCATCGTAGACTCCGGGAACCTTACCCTTGTACACGACATACGACGGCATCTCTATGCACAAGACAAACAACAGACAATACATAAGCAATATATAAGTATGCAACAAAAGGATCGGAAGAGAAAAGCAAGACATTAATATCACGATTCATGGTCCTGCTAATAAATAGCATCGATTACATCTAAGTTGAACGACTGTCCAAACCAAAGAGACATACAATTCATTAAAGTTTAATTACAACATGAGCCAATCAATGTTTCAGAACTACACATAGCATCACTACTTTCGACTCGACTCATGGGACCGGAGCGTGGATGAAGCCGCCGTCTGTCGTGATGGTCATGAAATCGCGGGCGTTGTCAGCCTGCATTTGTAGCGTTGTGTCTATCTCACTGTTGGACGGTTGATATCTGAGGTAGAACTGCCCCGAGGTATGAAGGACATCTTGATGGATGATTTCCGCAAACTCCGATTGGATGCGAAAGAATTCTTGTCTGATGTCCGCGTCCTGGATTGCCGACAAGCTCGCGACCCAATCTTTGAGATTGTCTGGTAGCAGAAGGTGATGATGGTCCCGTACGATCGCCCGCATATGATGGAGGGCGTAGTAGGCATCCTTCTGACCGCCAGGTGGCTGTTTGACGCAGGAGAACGTCGTATTGTGGGCGAACATGTGCCTGCTGTACCTACGAACTGGCCTGGTGAAGGTGGCTCCAGATTTGGCGTAGCCGGGGAGAACATCATCAAGAACTTTCTTGATATCTATGTAGTCTATCTTGGAGTCACGGTTCGGGTCGAAATACATGGCCATGGAATATTTCGGGCTTAAGAGGATGAGTGTGCAATGTGTGTCACTGCACAGAACACGGAATGTTAGAAAAAAAGAACGATCGAAATCTAAGAAATCATATGTTACGGGGCGGTTAGGGGATGACTTACTCGGGAAAGTAAGGCACGAGGAAGTTATTCTTATCTGGGTTTGCCAGAATGACGCCTTCGAGGTATGAACTCGCGACTTGGCGGTCCCCAGCGCTGCCCAAGAGCTTGGCACGCATGTAGAAGGGGTCGACTATCACGATGTCCGGGGTCTTGTCTCTAATGATCCGCATCTCCATACTCAGCGAAAACAGCCGAACGAAGGTGTAGTGCAGCGGATGAAGGTTAAACATAGCAAAGATGTCATCAAACCGCAGGACGATCGTACCCCCGATGGCGCCATCCACAAAGCCCTTGCCCTCTGGCACCTTGGCCACGAAAACCGGGTATGCCACATCATTCTCTCTGAGACGCCGCTTCTCCAAAGAAAGAACACAGTCATGCAGACTCCGCATAGCACCGGTTGCAGCATTGAGCATATTTGTCGGTAGCATCTCCCTACCCGCCACATGCACCCTCCTCGAGATATCCTTAGGTGAAGGTGGCCCGTCCTGAGCACGGATCGTACTCGGTGCCGGCTGGCTCGCACCGGCGCCCTTTTTAGTCTTTCGTTTCCATCCCTTCTTCTTGATCTGCTGTAATGGGACCGAGTTCTGCTCACAGACCGCCTTCTTGAGCGTGTTGGGGCTGATAATATTTCGCGCCTCAGCTATCTGAGGCTCGGTGAAGGCGGCAGCTGGAGGCGTCTCCTGAGAACTAAACGCCAGATGATGCCTGTTGCAATTGGATTTCTCCGTCGTACCAGCTAGATCGCGGTCGTCTTGGTTGGGTTCTTGAGAAGGAGGCCCGCAGAACTCGCCACCGTACCCATGTTGGGCAAAGTACTTATCGACGTTGGTAAATGTACCATCGTCATTGTCGTCGTTGTCCGGATCCTGTGCCATAGGGATGTTCGGCATGTCCGGTAGCGTTGCGGCGTTCTTGCCATGGCTTGGCGCCGGCACGACTGGCGGTCTTGTCTGTGGAGTCGTGTCCCCCGCCCCCAAACGAATCTGGCTCTTCGGCCAAAGCAGGGGTCAGCTTACACAGGCGCTGAGGGTCATCTCATCATCTTCGTCGGCCCCATCGGGTCGAATCGGAGGTAACAGCTCGTCGCAGCCTGGCAGCAACCGAACCAGTTCAACCCTATACACTATGGGTGGCATCGGATTACCGTGGAACACAGGGTTGCCCGGTTGAACGATTCTACCCTTGGCGACATCGACCAACTCGCCGCCCACGAAGTGCAGGAGAGTGCAAGGGACGTCGGCGGCGCCCTGCGAAAACATGTAGGGCGTCAGGGATGCCCCGTCAAAGGCAAGGAGATGAAGTCATCGGCCGTGTGGCTTAGTTACCGTGATGCCGTCGAGCTCGGCTAATGTCGAGGCACCGCCAACGGCGGGCGTGCAACTGACGGAGGGGCTGCTTGCTGGCGAGGTGCCGGCCGGCATACACCCGGGTGCATTAATCTCCAATGCCCGTGCCGGCGCCGGAGACACGAATACCGCCTCCGCCAGAGACACCTATGGCGCCGCCTGCGCGTTGTGCGAGTTGCTGGCCGTGAAGCTGGGAACCGGGGGAGGCCCCTGTTGGCCGCCCGCAATCCACGTCGTCAGCCCATGAATCAACGTAGGCACCATGGCGTTGAGCGTCGTTCCCAGTTGTTGTTGCACTTGCTCTTGGACAATCTCCAGAATCCGCGCCACTTGTGCCTTGAGTGCTTCAACCTCGCGCGACTGGCTTTCCGAGCTGGTCTTTTTCTCCTTTCGCCCACCAGCGGTATAGTATGAAGACCATTTTGTGGACAAGCCTTTGCCGGCCACACGACCAGCTGACGTCGGCTTACTGAGCTTATCCTTGTTTTTCATTACGTTCAACGCCCTATTTAAAGGGGTGTCGAAAGGGGAGCTCTGAGACGACCCCGCGCTACTGCTTTCATTGTCCTGTGGAAGGAACTGAACCATTTAGAAATATTGGGGATTAATTAGAAAGCAACCATATGGAGCTAATTACGCGGGGGTGTATTCCTTACCATAACAAGCTCAAGCGCCCTGGTCTTCGGATCCGTGGTAAGCTCCTTTGTTACCGGGTCCTCCTTGTACCGAGCCCTGAGAAAGTTCCTGGTCTGCTTGTCACGGTATTTCTCGAAGCGGGGCGGTAGGCCTTGCTCGGCACACTCCGCGTCCTCCTTGTCCCATATAGGCTCCGCCACTCTGTAACCGCCGGGACCGAGTTGGTGGACCCCTAAGTTCAACTGCCGCATTTCTTTCCCCCACTGACTTGATTCGGAGGTTGCGCTGCTCTCGCACTTGATCTTAAACTCCTTGTAGTCATCTTCGCTCATCAAAGGATATTTCGCCTTGATCTTCTCATAACTATCACCTTTTTCAATCATTGCCTTCACCGTGCTTCTCCAAGTAGACAGGGCCGTGCTCATCCTCGTGAGGGCGGCATCATTCACTTTATTCCCTGAGAGGCGTGTGTTTGCAAAGTCAGCGGGGAACTTGTATCGTTCGTGCAGCTTCCTGAAGAGGAGGCTGCGCAAATTCATCCCTCGGTCCTTATGCCTTAGGTTCTCGGTGTTGATCGAGACGGTGCTCCGGAGAATGCACCCGAGCTGAACCGAGTACCCCTTGACTACTTCTTTGGGCGCCGTCGGATGCTCGTCGGAGTTCACTTCAGTAAATTCCTCCTTGATGGTGCCGAGCACGCTCGGGCGCCGGTCCTTCCGTTGCCTCTTCGGTTGGCTGCCATCTGTGCGTGCGCCGCCATCATCAATGGTGGCATCCTCGGCGGCACCATCAGTGGTGTCATCCCCGACGCTACTAGGGCTTGTGTAGTCAGGATCGATGTCTTCCGCGGCGTCCTCCATCTCCTGGGACAGCTCCCAGAATTGCTTGCTGCCCGAACCGCCGGCCTCATGTTATGGGCCATGTTTCGCTCTAAATAGGAAAAAAAAATTGGTCAAAAAGTTGGTTATTGTCAAGGAACAAGATCATGGTCTCATCATACAGGGTTTGTCGACACCGAGGCATCCTAAAAGCTAAGCTTTTATCATTTAGGGTTTGTCGACGCCGAGGCACCCTAAAAGCCTAAGCGTACATCATTTAGGTTCTCATCACGACACCGAGGCACCATAAAAGCCAAGGTTTCATCATTTAGGGTTTGTCGACGCCGAGGCACCCTAAATGCTAAGTTAAGTTTTCATCATTTAGGGTTTATCGATGCCAAGGCACCCTAGGTTGGGCCTAATCACTTGGCACTAATCACTTGGCTCTATTGCCACCTATGTTGGGTTTATCATCTAGGGTTTATCGATTCTAAGGAGAATTCTAAGTTGGGCCTAATCACTTGGCTCTATTGCCACCTATGGTTTAATGCAGCAAGAATGGCGGGGCAGTTGATCCTACTTAACTAAGTACTAAGATACCCCGGCCGATGCATTAGTCGCAAGTACCCCATATGTCCTATTTTTAGCAAAGTCATGCTAAAATTCACGGAAAATTCCAGCATGACCTTTGTTGAAAATAGGACATATGGAGTAATTGCCGGAACAGAAGTTAATCGACATTCCGGCAAACTCAAGGGCCTCTCGGGGTACCTGCAAATTCATCACGACACAATGGTCGGAGACAAAACCCAGCAAACTAGCAAAGTTACTGACGTGTTTACAGAAATTGTTTTCTGTAAAAGATGATCATCATCTTTGCAAGTCTTTCTCAATGTGATCACAAGTAATTCAGAGGCATCACAAGTAATTCAGAGCATCACAAGGCATTAGTAGTTCAGTACATGAACAAGTTTTACAAATCACATCAATATGTATTGTATTTCATTGTGGAGTGATATACAGTATGTTACAGCAAAGAAACAGCTTATCCATGCCTCAGCTTATCAACAGTCATTACTTGTCAAATACAGAAGAAGGAACAATTTATTTGTGACATAGTTACAAATGATGACAGAATAAAGCAACACCCCGCACTAGCCTAAAAACAAGTGAAGTTTCACCCATATAAGAACAACTTTATAAAATCAGAGAAGTTGCTAATTTTTTTGTATCCTTCATATACACTGGAGTACAATGCTTTATAATGTTCCATCATCATTACAGAAAATTGACAATTGTCCATAACAGTTAACTGAAATTTTTGCCTCATAGCTTGGGTGGGTTCAGTACTAGGAAACTTTATAATGTGCAGTACAGGTGCAGTAACAGGCTTCTGAGTTAAGAAAACATTTCTGTTTGATTTTCAGTAAAAAGGCTTAAGAACTCAAACATTGCAAGCACAAAATTACTCCAAGAAATTTACTCCTGCAAGCACAAAATACAATCAAGAAATCCAAGAAACACATGGTCTTGAGGATATTCTTTATGACTGATTATTTCAGTTTTACATGCAGATTTTGACCAAAAAACACATGGTCTTTTTAACAGTTTTCAGTTTGGACAAAATACTGAAAACTACTGTTTGGACAGAATACACTTTGGTCTTCTAGTTACAAAACAAAACTGACATAATTCTAGATGCCATAATCAGATCAAAATTTCAAACCACACACTTACTTTCAACTATAAATAAAACTGACTTGCTGTTAATGAAACTCATGGTGGAAGTAACTACTAGCAGCATGTCATTATCATGGCAGTCCACTATATATTTTTATGACAAAATACATCATTATTAGGGCACATTATGGCCATTTTCTTACATGATGCTAACTGTACCTAACTGAATTTTTTGACAGTAGCTCAAGTTTTTGACAGTAGCTCCTAACTGTACCTAACTGAATTTTTTGACAGTAGCTCAAGTTTTTGACAGTAGCTCCTAACAGTAGCTCCTAACTGAATTTTCTACTTAAAGGGAAGGCTGACTTAAGTGGCAAGATGATACAATTTGCGTAACATAACAATATATGCATCTTAATATAACACCATCTCCTAACAGAAATAGTATCCCAGGTTTCCATCTTAATACCACAAAGAATACCATAAAAAATCCAGGATCATTTTTTCTAGAGAAAAGCATCATTATAAGAGGGGTTTCTTACTCTACCAGATCTACTAGGGGGCAAAGTAGAACTGATATTCTTTTGCTGACTTCTAGTACAAGGTATAGAAGAGGAGGTAAGAGAAGAAATAGTGACATTTCTCTTAGCAGGAGACTTTTTCTTTCTTCTAGAAACTACAGTAAATTTCTCCTCCTCTTCCACTACAGTATCATGCCAACTTAGACATAGGGAGGCGACATTTCCATTCGAGTCATGAATATCTAAACAGTGTTTAGTTTTCTTACTAATTTGTTCCCTAGATAATTCCAATTCCTTGAGAACATGAATAAAATCAAAATTATCCAGAGGTATATCAACACCCATCATTGATGCTCTAAACATAATCTCCTTAGCTACTTAATTCCCCAACCCTAGCTACTTAATTCTCCAACCCCCTTTTCTTGTGCAAAATTCTCCAACCCCTAACCCTAGAACACATCAGAAGGAAATCAAGAGGGGGAAGCGGCTCGGGTGCTCACTGGGGAGGTCGAGGGCGACTCGGGGTAGCCGGAGCTAGTCGAGGCGGCGCGAATTCGGTGTCGAGCGGTGGCGATGGTGGTCGAGGAGGAGGAAATCGGCGGGCATCGAAGGGATGGCTCGAGGGCGTCCGAGCTCGTCCGGGTCCTCGTAGTCGAAGAGGAAGACAGCGGTGGTCCTCCTAGGCAGGCCGCGCGGTGTTGTACGGCGAGCACGAGGTTGACGCGGGCGGGGCCACGGGGGGAGGGGGCGCTTGGGCGGGAGGACGTCGAGGGCATGGGCGCGGGCAGAGGGGGGACGGCGAGGGAGGCGGCGCTCGGCTCGGGGAGGGCGTGTTGGGGGCGGTGGTGGTCGGGTGCGGCGGGGGCAGCGAGCACGGCCGGGGACGGCGAGCATGGGGCCGGTGGTGGTTAGTGGTGGTCGGGCGCGGGTGAGATGAGGCAGGGGAGGGATTAGAGGGAAACGTGAGAGATTGGGAATTTTAGTGTGGGGGTAGGCTTAGCAATGGCGCACCACCTAGCGGTGCGCCATTAGAATGTTTTTTTAAATAGCAATGGCGCACCCCCGAGCGGTGCGCCATTAGTAATCTTGTTTTAGATAACAATGGCGCACCACCCAGCGGTGCGCCATAAGTAACCTTTTTTTTCATAGCAATGGCGCACCAGCCAGAGGTGCGCCATAAGTAATTTTTTTTGTTGCATATAATAATTTTTTAGAAAATGAGTATGAAACAGTAATATTTTTTATAAAAACAGTAATGATTTTTTAAAAAATATCATCAAATTTGTTATTTGAAAATATTTATGAATCAAAAAAATATCATCAAATTTATTATTTGAAAATATCATCAAATTTGTTATTTGAAAATATAATCAAATTTGTTTTTTTGGATTTTTAGTTGCATTCATTTGTGACGGTGGAGCAGGGGAGGGTGTGGGGGGTCGGCGGCGGCGGTGGAGCGGGGGGTCGTCGGCGGCGGTGGAGCGGGGGAGAGGGTGCGGGGGGTGCTCGGTGGCGAGGGGGATCTGGCGAGATGGGATAGCGATCGAGAAATATAAAAATATCATCAAATTTGAAAAAATATTCATGAATTCAAAAAGTTCCCATGAAATTTAAAAATATTCATGATATCAAAAAGTGCCCATGAAATACAATCGAGAAATGAAGACTACGATTTAAATATAATCGATCTTAGCTAGCTATCTGTTCACAATCTTCTTGCCCTTCTTTTTCGCAAATGGAGTTCTTCTGTGGAACGGACGTCCTTTAGGTAGGGTGGTCCTGCTTCTTCTTGTGGTGTATGCTGCTACTTCATCGTCGTCGTCATGTTCGATCTTCGGGTCGTTGTACATGTTAAAGTCTTGCTCATTGGCTACTCCATCCATTCCGATGATCTTCCTTTTGCCTCTCCTCACGACAACACGACTGGGCTTTGACGGGTAGGTAATGAAGAAGCATTGGTCCACTTGGGAAGCCAGTACCCATGGCTCATTTTTCGCGGTGACGTTTGCGTCCGCGGTCTTGGATTTGGCTTCGGGTATAACCATGGTGGTGAAATACCGGTCTTCTTTTAGGACGCTCTTGGCCCATCTGACACGGAACATCGGGACCTTCTCTCCAGCGTAGCTCAGCTCCCAGATCTCCTCGATCCTTCCGTAGTATATGTCCATCGTTACCCCGGAGTTTGATAACCATCGCTCTTCATGTCCTTGTCCTCGGTGTAGAATGTGTAGCCGTTGATATCGTACGCCTCATAGGTCATCAGGTTGTGCTCGGCGCCCTGTGACAAGGCGAATATGAGTTGTTCTTCCGTGGAAGAATCCTCATGTAAAGGGTACGACAGAAGCTTCTGCTTGAACCAACGTGTGAAACATGAGTTGTGCTCTTTGATTATACCTCCGTCCGTCCTCTGTTGGCCTCGGTCATTGTACGTCTTCTCAATAAAGGTTTTGTGCTCTACCACCCAAGGATCGACCATGTCTATGTGTTGTAGCGCGACTAGGTTTGCTCTTTCAAAGTCGACGAGTCGACCCTCAAAGTCGACATGCATTTCGCGGCAACCCTCACGGTGACCCCATCCAGCGAGCCTGCCGAGGTGCCTGTTGACGGGCAGACCAACGGGGTTCTCGATGCCTAGATAATTCGTGCAGTAGGAGATGCACTCTTCGGTCAGAAAGCCCCTGGCTATGCTTCCCTCTGGACGTGACATGTTGCGAACGTATCCTTTGATGACACCATTCATCCTTTCGAACGGCATCATGCTGTGCAGGAACATCGGCCCGAGTTGGATGATATCCTCCACGATATGGACCAGCAGATGCACCATAACGTCGAAGAATGCGGGCGGGAAGTACATCTCAAGCTCGCATAGTATCACCACGATCTCTTCCTGTAGCCTTCTGAGTTGCCTCACGCCAACCGACTTCCAAGAGATGACGTCGAAAAAGTTGCATAGGCCAAATAGCGTTTCACGGACGTGCGCGTCCATGATCCCACGGATTGCAACTGGAAGTATCTGCGTCATCAGCACGTGACAGTCGTGAGACTTCATCACGCTAAACTTCTGCTTCACTGGGTCTAGGTATCTGCTTATCTTCCCCGCGTAACCGTAAGGAAGTTTTACTCCTACGAGGCAGGTGAAAAACTGCTCGATCTCCTCCTGACTTAGACTGAAGCACGCGGGAGGGTAGTCATTTCCGGTCTTCTTGGCCTTTTTGCCTTTGCAACGACTTTCTGTGTCCTGCTTCGCCTCATCATCATCATCATCATCATCATTAGCGTGAAGCTCCTGCCTGATGCCCATTGATTTCAAGTCTGCCCTTGCTTTCGGCCCATCTTTGGTCCTCTCTGGCATGTTGAGCAGGGTACAAAGCAGACTTTCACACACGTTCTTCATGATATGCATGGCATCAAGGCTGTGAGGCACACGGTGGATCTTCCAGTACGGCAAGTCCCAGAAAACAGACCTTGTTTTCCATACCTTCAGCAGCGGCTCTGGCGCCTTTCGCTTCTTTCCCGGCTCTGGCGCCATTTGCTTCTTTCCCGACAGTGGGCAATCTTTCCAATTTTTCAACAGCCCGTCTATTTCCTCGCCGCTCCTCGTACGCGGGCGTCTTCGGAGTTCGGTTTCACCATCGAACAGATCCTTGCGTTTCCTCCACGGGTCATCGTCGCGAAGCCACCTTCGATGTCCCATGAACACGGTTTTCGAAGACCCGGGATCTCTATCTAGCTGGCGATACGTTGTGTCATCCATGCACCTGATGCATCCAGAAAATCCGTGGACCACCTGCCCCGCGAGATATCCGTAACCGAGATAGTCGTGCACCGTCGTGAGCAGTGCGGCTCTCATAGGGAAATATTCTTTCTCTGCGGCGTCCCACGTATTGGCTGGCATTTTCCACAGTGTGTCTAGCTCCTCTTTCAGCAGCCCCAGATACAGATTGATGTCGTTCCCTGGTTGTTCCGGCCCTTCAATTAGCATACTCATGTGAATGTACTTCCTCTTCATGCACAACTAGGGGGGAAGGTTGTACATCCACACAAACACAGGCCAGGTGCTATGTGTGCTTCTCTGGCTGCCAAACGGATTGACTCCATCGGTGCTCGTGCCCAGCATGATGTTCCTTGGATCGTTCCCAAATTCTGGGTCTTCGAAGTTCAACGCTTGCCACTGGCTTGCATCCTTAGGGTGACTCAGCATCTTGTCTTTTTTATTTATCTCCGGATCATTTCCATCATCTTCCTGCTTCTTCTCCTCCCTATCCGCGTGCCAACGCAGGAGCTTTGCTACCTTAGGGTCCGTGAAATACCGCTGCAGACGAGGAGTGATCGGAAAGTACCACACCAGTTTTCGAGGAGCTTTCTTCCTCTTCTTGTATCGAGTGACGCCGCACACTGTACATATGGTAGACTCCGTGTGCTCGTCCTGATAAATGATACAATTGTTCATGCACACATTGTATTTCACGTGTGGTAAATCCAGAGGACACACGATTTTCTTCGCCTCCTCGAAACTGGTCAGGCACTTGTTCCCCTTGGGAAGACGTTCGTGCCAGAATGACATGTTCTCGTCGAAGCATGCGTCGGTCATTTTGTGTTTTACCTTCATCTCCAGAGCCATGAGCGTTACTTTCAGGCGGGTATCCCCGGGCTTGCATCCTTCATACAATGGAGTAACCGCGTCTATCTCCAGTTGATCCAGCTTGGCTTTCTCTCGGGTGGCAGCTCTTGCGTTATTCGTCTGCTTGAGAAGCAGCTCTTGAATATGAGGGTCCTGCACCCAGCCTCCATCGTCGTCTGCTCTGGCATCTTCATCTTCATGATCATGCCCTTCGTCTTGATCTTCCTCATCATCATGTCCGGCTTCTTCTACATGATGACTGTGTGCAGCATCACCGTCGTGATCATGTCCTGGAGATTCTTCATCTTCTCGCCCACCCTCGCCGCGGTGGTTGTCTTGCTGCCCTTCCTCATTTCTTGCCCGGCCACCATGGATGACTTCATAGTCATCTTCATCACCTTGCCACCGATAACCATCCATGAAACCATGCAAGAGCAGGTGGTCCCGCACCTGCCCGGAATCCGGGTCCGCAATAAGGCTCTTCAGCTTGCATCTTCGACACGGACATCTTATCTCCGTCTCATTCTTTTGAAGCATCTCGGCCTTCATGGATCTCCAAAACCTATTCACGATGCCTTCGGTCATCGTGCGGACCATGGTCGCCTGCGGTGTAGAGCAAAATGATATTTTAGAACCAAGAAAAAATTTGGCATGACTTTCCCTAAAAATAGGACCAAAAAGAATGCATAGTGCCAAAATTCTCGCCGAAACGGAAATGAATCAACATTCCGGCAAAATATTGGCAACTATCGCATTTCAAATACCGGTACCTGCAAACACAAACATATATGCAACACCACAAACATATGCAACACCACAAACATACATAGATCCAGCTAGGCCACAAAAAGTGCATGTGCACGTTGTTGGAGGGAGAACAACATAAAGATAGCTTCCCCCCTTACTTACCTATCAAAAAAAGGTAATTTAACCACTTAATTTGGATGAATCTATGGTGCAAATGAGGTGAGGAGGAGGAGGCAGCCGAGACAAGCTTGGAGGAGGAGGTGGAGAGAATGAAGTGGGAAAGTGAGTAGGTAGGTGTGGCTGTCCAAAATATCTTGTTGGTCCCAGGTTACTAATGGCGCACCACCTGAAAATGCGCCATTAGTAACCCTGATTACTAATGGCGCACCTGCTGGTGGTGCGCCATTAGTAGTTTTGCAAAAAAAATAAAATATATATATATATATACTAATGGCGCACCGTGGCATAGTGCGTCATTACTAATTTAAACTAGTAATGGCGCACCATGCCACGGTGCGCCATTAGTAGTTTTGCAAAAAAAGAATAAAAAAAATACAGTAGTGGCGCACTGTGTGGCTGGTGCGCCATTACTACTTAGAACTAGTAATGGCGCACTGTGCCTGGATGCGCCATTAGTATGTTTGGAAAAATGAAAAAAAATTGTTACTAGTGGCGCACCATGTGTCTAGTGCACCATTAGTGTCTTCCACACTAATGGCGCACCTGCACATGGTGCGCCGCTGCTATATAGTAGTGGCGCACCACATGTCAGGTGCGCCTTTAGTATCAATTTCATCTATAGCCCTTTTCCTAGTAGTGGTTGAAGCCATATTCATTGGGTTTCTGGCCATTCTTTAATCTGGTGTCAATACGAGCATCTCTAAGATTGTCATAACTTTTACATCCGAGCTCCGTTTTGGAACATCTATATATTTATTCCCATCAGCTTGAAGAGAGTCATCCAATGGTGACATGAAATCATGAATTTGACATCATCTCATTATAGCCTCAAGTTACTCTTTGCGATCATGCCATTTTTGAGCGTCAACACATGCCCCCCTGTTTTTCGGCAAAGGTAGCGTGTCGAAAAATAACTTGTACCTGTTGGTTCTAAGGACGATGTCAACACTCCATCGGCCACTTTGCATGTGCTTAGGGCGATAAATATATATCGGCCATTATTTTTTTGAATCCTTGATGCAACTTCATTAACAATTCGATGATAAAGTTCCATAGATATGTATCTCAAGGCCATCCTCTGAACCATATTGTTCACCCTTTTGTTAGGACTTTGCAGATAATCAACAATAAACTTTCTCCAATCCTCACTTTTACCTGCATAAAAAAAATATTAGTGGCCGAAGCGGTGGACTTCGGTTTGGCCTTACCTATGTTGACGAGACTAAGCATCGGCTATTGATAGAAATGCAACACACCATGATGCTTGCTGTGCCAACTTTTCCGAATTGTCATGTCTAGAAATATGAACAGTTTTAAAGCAACCCAAGGTAAATTTTGCATCTAAACATACCTCAAAATAAACTATAAGTGATTCGTCAAAACATCGATAACCCTTGGATATTTGTTGCACTACTCATAATGAATCACCGAAAGCCTCAATATGTATAGAACCTTGTCTCGCTCTCCAATTGAGCTAAGGACGATGTTAGAATACTACACCGGCCATGCATTGACATACTCTTAAGACGATAGATAAATATCGGCCATTACCATAACGTCCATGTAGAATTCACCCACCAAAGTATGTATCGCCGAAATAAACAAATAAAATAGGAATAAAATATTTCGGCCCCTTTGTATTAGCAACAATGTAACTAACCAAATGTATAGTAATTTGGTAATACCCTCTCATGATATAGAAAATTATGTTGCATCCATGGATCAAAATAAATCCATGGAGGGTAATTGATCATACCTAGGGATGAATTCCATGGCAAAGGCATCAATGGCATGGTTGAAGAAAATGGACGATGTGCTAACCGAAGATTCTGATGTTGTGATGCACGCCTTCGGCTTAATTGTTTGTTGCTTCCATCCTTCTCTTTCTTCACTTTTATTGTACTTGTTGCAATAGAAGCACGCAAATCATTTTTATTATGATTGGTCTTCTTGGGAACCCATGCCATGTTCTTCTGTCTCAGCTCTTGTGCGCTAAGATTTTGTAATTTCTTCTTTTGCCAATACGATAAGCTGAGTGGGCATCTCGGCTGTGGTTCTGTCTTGACCAATGGCAATTCGTTTTGGGCCTTGTGCACCCTCAACCTCTTTTCTTCAGATTTGACACTGATTTTTATCAATTGATTGCTTCACTTCTTTGCCTTTTGTAGCCAATGTCAACACTTTAATTGGCTCTTTGTTATTCGTGATTAAATCTGAATTAGCACACTTACGACCATCTTTTTTCACGAGGTAAACTTGCTTTACCACCTCTTTCTTCTTCCTTGAGCTCTGGACCGATTCCTTATGATTGAAACGGTCTTTAACGCGTGATTGTTCAAATGTTGATCTTCTTGGAGTTGCATAGTATTGGTGAGATGGTCTAAAATAAGATGGAGAATGTGCCCTTGTATCATACCTGTCCCATGATGAATATGGATCTATATGAACATAGGGAGGCATCCACGGCATTGGCATTGGCGACCAAAAATAAGGATATGAATATGTTGCATTAAAATTATCACTTTGCCAATACCGATCCTCATATTTGCGCCTTGGGGGTGATCTTGGTTTCTTTGCATGATTTGGCCGATAAACATTCTTCTCTTCACTCTTCTTTTGATATTTATCCAATAGTTCAGCGAAGGTGATTTTTGATCTCTTACACTTGCGCTTATTTCGGCCTTTGTTTTCTTTTGGTTTGCTTTCATTGATCATTGGATTTGCTTGCTGCCCCCCAGTCCTTGGCGTCACCATTGTAGCTTCGATGGAATTTTTTCCCTCAAGATTATGTTCATTATGCTCTTCAACAAATTCTTTACTTGAAAGCTCAATCCCATCACCTGCAGTTTTTACCTTCTCTTTAAATGGATCGGCTTGAAGCAGCCGATGCAAAAACTTTCTACCATCGGGACCAATCGGAATAGACTGGTCATCTCTTGGTGTCTCAACAAATTTCAATCGTCCTTTATCAATGGCCGATTTAACTATTTGACGAAACATGTTGCAATCCTCAAAATTATGTTTGAACGAATGATGCAACCTACAATACATTCGTCCTTGAATTGATGGCTTGACATGGTGATCAAGAATTCTTATGTAATTATTTTTCAGCAACAAATCAAATATTTTATCATACATGCTTGAATTGAAGGCAAACTTTTTATTTTCTAGCCGATCTTGCTGTGAGAATGGCTTTGGAGTTAAGCAAATGAATGGTTCAGATTTTGTATCACCCTATTCGGCTATGAATTTTATTTTGCATTCTCTTACCGAAGTCATTGGATAAGAAACTATACTTGCATCGGTTTGCTTAGAAGATTTTAACCTTGGCTTTAAATTTCTAAAACGAAAATAGTTAGAACATACATGTCTCAATTGAGACCAAGTGTAAGCCAAGTAAGAAATAAGCAAAGCTACCCAATTAGATATGAACTTTAGATAAAGCAATGGGGAAAGCCTTGGCTACAATATTTTTTCGCTATCGGTCTTTCTGAATGGTGTAATGTGTTGACCGATATGCTTTGTGATAATCTGATTGCTAACAAATAAATTACCCTTCTTCATTGGTCTCTCAATATTTATTATGAAGATTTTTCTAATATATGCATCAACAACAAAGTCATGACCAAATCTGAAAACAGGTAAATTAATTGCTAGACATACCTCTTCAAATATGTTGGGAGAGCATAATGGTGGTGTGACTTGAAGAATATCTTGCTCCGCCTTCGGATAGCTCCCCAACGCCATGTCATCATCTTTCTCTTGATTTTGTGCATCATTAGTTCGAAGAACTTCGTCCACCAAGCTTTCTTCAGCCACTTGTTCTTGTTCTTGAAGCTCATCAATTTTTATGGCACGAAACTCATAGGGCAGGAAGTAGGTTCCATTAACTTCAGAAAAGTCAATTATGGCTGTCTTGCTATACTTTCCATGCCCTTTCTCAACAATGTTTTCCTCTTTGGATTTGATGGATTCGGAATATATACTACTTGATTCGGCTTTTTCAACCAAAGCACTTTTAGTTTCCGAATCATCATTCTTTTCACCAGTTAGATCAATTGGCAAGGCTTCTTTTCTTTGAGCTATTTCCCTATCAATTCTCTCTTGGCGAAGTACTAGCACCCTATCGCACAAAGCTTTAACTCCCCTCTCAATTTTAGCCCACTCTGGATTAGTTTGCCCCCCAATGCTTTTAGGATCTTTCGGCAATGAAGTGTTAGTGTTGCCGAAATTTTGCAATTGTGTAGGGGGTGTATAATATGCTGCGGTACTAGGTGGAGGTGTATGCACTTCTGTATAACCATATGCTCTCTCACCAATACTAACAATTGATGAAGTTTCATCTTCCTGCAAAACTCTAGCCTTTATTGCAGCATAATCAGGAAACAACCCCTTTTCATATTGTTCAAGGCAAAGAGCACTAATTCTCTTTTTTTGTGCCAAGCTCTTTTTTAATGCAGCCACAACCGCTTCTGGAAGGGATTGCTCCGCAATACTTTCAGATTCTTTCAGCAATGATTCATGAGTGTTGCCGAAATTCTTGAACTGCGTAGAGTACGCATTATATGCTACAGTATTTGATGACAGCACATGTGTTCCTGTAAAATTTTCACTTATTCGGCTATGACCTTGAAGATGCGGGGCCGAATTATGAACATCTACAGTTGCATACGGTGGTGAAAAATTACTAACATGAGGTGTAGCATATGATGGTTGAGGGTAATTGGCCGAATAACTAGTAGTAGCATGGTCAATTCCCCTATCCACCGGCACGTTTGGATTCACATATTGCAAATTAGTTGCCGATGAATAAAAAGGTGAAACACTTTCTTGTATGCTATTGGAAATTTTAACATGAGGTGTTTCAAATTGATTAACCAAACCCATCATGTTGTTCATCAGCATATGGATTTGTGGGGTTGCTGATGCATGAGAGTTTGGATACATATGTTGTATGTTGCTAAAATCATAAAAATTTAAAGCATGAAGATAGTTTTGCATCGGCCCTTGCGCATAATTAGATGCATGATTGATAAAACTAGGGCTAGCCGATACATTATACTCATTGGGTGATCCAGCAACAACATATGGATAATTTGCATCTACAAAGTGGAATTGGGTATTCATATTACCTTTATAGATTGCAGCAACTTGATGACGATCTCTTCATAGCAAGAACGGGCCGGAGACCGTTCAAAGCTTCGTCCCTAGCGGAGTCGCCAAAAAGTGTGTTCACACACGAACACGTCACCGTGTACCCTCGACGCCGGGGGTGATGCACCGCAGCTCACGTCGAAGGAGACCCGCCAGAAGCGCGGTACGCAAGACAACCCGGCGGGCGCTTTTGTAGACCCGAAAACCCACACGCCCGGGAGGGACCCCGTCAGGGCGCGCGGCGGCTATGGGCTACCCTAGGTCGACCTGATCGCCCCTAGGGCCTCGAGGTTTGCTGCCCTGCAACAAGAAGAACAGACGAAGAACGAGAAAGAAGAAGAACTAGGGTTAAGGAGAAAAGATAAAAGATAAAAAGTGGTAGATGATTTGATCGATTGTGTGTTGTTCAATCGGCTGTCACCCCTTAGGTATATAAGAGGGGGATGGACTTCCCGTGCAAGGAAAAGGCTTGGATTCACGTCCAAAACCCTAGTCAAATTCGGATTGGTTTTGTCTGAACTTTCCAAAACTATTCGGTCTAAAATTGGCTGCACATTGTGGGTCTTTTTTGAGGTGGTAAACAACCTCGGATGGAAACGAGACCAAAAGCAATATTGACCGTTTCGACGATACGAACAACTTTCATGTTGAACGTTTTTTCATCAGAGGCAATCTCGAAGGTCAAATCGCTCGCGTAAAATAGCTAATTATTCACGCAGCTCATCAGACGTACCCACATATGTGTCTGGTTCCGGGCGTCATATTTTGCATAAGACCTCAGATTGGGACGATCTTTATATCAAAATCGATCGTTTCGATGAGACGCACAACTTTCTTGTTGAAACTTTCTCCATTTGAAGCCATATTCATTGGGTTTCTGGCCATTCTTTAATCTGGTGTCAATACGAGCATCTCTAAGATTGTCATGACTTTTACATCCGAGCTCTGTTTTGGAACATCTATATATTTATTCCCATCGGCTTGAAGAGAGTCATCCAATGGTGACATGAAATCATGAATTTGACATCATCTCATTATAGCCTCAAGTTACTCTTTGCGATCATGCCATTTTTTAGCGTCAGGAGCATCTAATGGTTCTTGTTGTTCGTATGGATGCCATATGGAGGAAGGAAATCGACTTTTGACGATGGCGGTCAATCTAGGCAAATTCTTCTTGTGATATACATTTGTCACGCACGATGGATTCACCCAGCTTGACCATCACCGAAAGTCGAAATATCCATGAGACAGTGTCCACCATATATACCACCAGCAAAGAGAGTTCCATCATATATACGTGAGAGAGATGAGAGTTGTTATTGGAGGAGGAAAATCGACTTTTGACGTTGGCGGTCGATCTGGGCGAGTTCTTCTTTTGATATACATTTGTCACGCACGATGGACTCGCCCAGCTCGACCATCACCGAAAGTTGAAATATCCATTAGATAGTGTCCACCATATATACCACCAGTAGAGAGAGTTCCACCATATATACGTGAGAGAGATGAGAGCTGTTATTGGAGGAAGAAAATCGTCTTTTGCCGATGGCGGTCGACCTGGACGAGTCCGTCCTGTGATATACATTTTTCACGCACGATGGACTCGCGCAGCTCGGCCATCACCGAAAGTCAAAATATCCGTGAGATAGTGTCCATCATGATTAATTTGCTTAGAAGTAATCTTTGATGTTTGATTCTTATGCTATTTTTCATTGTGTAATGAAAGGTGTTAGCACCGATCGATTCCATGGATATGGCTTCCTCCGACGATGCATCTTCCATTAGGGTTGACTCCGCGGTCAAGGAGAAGCTTGCCAAGGACCGCTTGGCGGCGCTCATTGAGAAGAACCCGCAGCTTATCCTAATAAAGTATTTTGAGGATCTGGCCAATTAGAATCCCCAACCAAGGAAAAGAAGGCCCCACCACGTAAGGAGTGTGACGACTCGACTCCGTTGAGTCCACCGACGTACATTCCCAATGACACTTGGTCCTCCACCGTGGGGGATGCCCCGACGTACTCTGACTCCACGTGAAGGAAATATGCCCTAGGGGCAATAATAAAGTTATTATTTATTTCCTTATATCATGATAAATGTTTATTATTCATGCTTGAATTGTATTAACCGGAAACATAATACATGTGTGAATACATAGACAAACAGAGTGTCACTAGTATTCCTCTACTTGACTAGCTCGTTAATCAAAGATGGTTATGTTTCCTAACCATGAACAAAGAGTTGTTATTTGATTAACGGGATCACATCATTTGTTGAATGATCTGATTGACATGACCCATTCCATTAGCTTAGCACCCGATCGTTTAGTATGTTGCTATTGCTTTCTTCATGACTTATACATGTTCCTATGACTATGAGATTATGCAACTCCCGTTTGCCGGAGGAACACTTTGGGTGCTACCAAACGTCACAACGATACTGGGTGATTATAAAGGAGTACTACAGGTGTCTCCAAAGGTAGATGTTGGGTTGGCATATTTCGAGATTAGGATTTGTCACTCCGATTGTCGGAGAGGTATCTCTGGGCCCTCTCGGTAATGCACATCACATAAGCCTTGCAAGCATTGCAACTAATAAGTTAGTTGCGAGATGATGTATTACGGAACGAGTAAAGAGACTTGCCGGGAACGAGATTGAACTAGGTATTGGATACCGACGATCGAATCTCGGGCAAGTAACATACCGATGACAAAGGGAACAACGTATGTTGTTATGCGGTCTGACCGATAAAGATCTTCGTAGAATATGTAGGAGCCAATATGGGCATCCAGGTCCCGCTATTGGTTATTGACCAGAGACGTGTCTCGGTCATGTCTACATTGTTCTCGAACCGTAGGGTCCGCACGCTTAAGGTTTCGATGACAGTTATATTATGAGTTTATGAGTTTTGATGTACCGAAGGAGTTCCGAGTCCCGGATGAGATCGGGGACATGACGAGGAGTCTCGAAATGGTCGAGACATAAATATTGATATATTGGAAGCCTATGTTTGGATATCGAAAGTGTTCCGGATGAAATCGGGATTTTACCGGAGTACCGGGAGGTTACCGGAACCCCCCGGGAACTATATGGGCCTTAGTGGGCTTTAGTGGAAAGGAGAAAGGGGCAGCCCAAGGTGGCCGCGCGCCTCCCCCCTCCCCTAGTCCTATTAGGACTAGGAGAGGTGGCCGGTTCCCCTCTCTCTCTTCCCCCCTCGAGGAATCCTATTCCAACTAGGATTGGGGGGGGGGGGAATCCTACTCCCAGAGGGGGTAGGACTCTCCTGGCGCGCTCTCCTTGGCCGGCCAGCCCCTCCCCCTTGGATCCTTTATATACGGGGGCAGGGGGGCACCCTAGGACACACAAGTTGATCATTGAGATCATTCCTTAGCCGTGTGCGGTGCCCCCTGCCACCATATTCCACCTTGATCATATCGTTGTAGTGCTTAGGCGAAGCCCTGCGACAATAGAACATCAAGATCGTCACCACGCCGTCATGCTGACGGAACTCTTCCCCGACGCTTTGCTGGATCGGAGCCCGGGGATTGTCATCGAGCTGTACGTGTGCTAAGAACTCGGAGGTGCCGGAGTAACGGTGCTTGGATCGGTCGGATCGGGAAGACGTACGACTACTTCCTCTACTTTGTGTGATCACTTCCGCAGTCGGTCTGCGTGGGTACGTAGACAACACTCTCCCCTCTCGTTGCTGTGCATCACCATGATCTTGCGTGTGCGTAGGAAATTTTTTAAAATTACTACGTTCCCCAACAGTGGTATCAGAGCCTAGGTTTTATGGTTTGATGTTATATGCACGAGTAGAACACAAGTGAGTTGTGGGCGATATAAGTCATACTGCCTACCAGCATTTCACACTTTGGTTCGGCGGTATTGTTGGATGAAGCGGCCCGGACCGACATTACGCGTACGCTTACGCGAGACTGGTTCTACCGCCGTGCTTTGCACACAGGTGGCTGGCGGGTGTCAGTTTCTCCAACTTTAGTTGAACCAAGTGTGGCTACGCCCGGTCCTTGCGAAGTTTAAAACGGAGTCTATTTGACAAAATATCATTGTGGTTTTGATGCGTAGGTGAGATTGGTTCTAGCTTAAGCCCGTAGCAGCCACGTAAAACTTGCAACAACAAAGTAGAGGACGTCTAACTTGTTTTTGTAGGGCATGTTGTGATGTGATATGGTCAAAACGTGATGAGATATAAGTTGTTGTATGAGATGATCATGTTTTGTTGAAGTTATCGGCAACTGGCAAAAGCCTTATGGTTGTCTCTTTATTGCATAAGATGCAAGCGCCAAATAATTGCTTTACTTTATCGCTATGCGATAGCAATAGTTGAAAGAGCAATAGTTGGCAAGACAACCATGTGACGACATATTGATATAGATCAAGATGATGGAGATCATGGTGTCATGCCGGTGACGATGGAAATCATGATGATGGTTTGGAGATGGAGATCAAAGGCACAAGATGATGATGGCCATATCATGTCACATATTTTGATTGCATGTGATGTTTATCTTTTATGCATCTTATCTTGCTTTGATTGACGGTAGCATTATAAGATGATTCCTCACTAAATTTCAAGATAAAAGTGTTCTCCCTGAGTATGCACCGTTGCCAAAGTTCGTCGTGCCCAGACACCAGGTGATGATTGGGTGTGATAAGCTCTACGTACATCTACAACGGGTGCAAGCCAGTTTTGCACACGCAGAATACTCAGGTTAAACTTGACGAGCCTAGCATATGCAGATATGGCCTCGGAACACTGAGACCGAAAGGTCGAGCGTGAATCATATAGTAGATATGATCAACATAGTGATGTTCACCATTGAAAGCTACTCCATTTCACGTGATGATCGGACATGGTTTAGTTGATTTGGATCACGTGATCACTTAGAGGATTAGAGGGATGTCTATCTAAGTGGGAGTTCTTAAGTAATATGATTAATTGAACTTTAATTTATCATGAACTTAGTCCTGGTAGTATTAGCATATCTATGTTGTGGATCAATAGCTCGCCTTGTTGCTTTCATATGTTTATTTTGATATGTTCCTAGAGAAAATTGTGTTGAAAGATGTTAGTAGCAATGATGCGGATTGGATCCGTGATCTGAGGTCTATCCTCATTGTTGCACAGAAGAATTATGTCCTTGATGCACCGCTAGGTGACAGACCTATTGCAGGAGCAGATGCAGACATTATGAACGTTTGGCTAGCTCAATATGATGACTACTTGATAGTTTAGTGCACCATGCTTAACGGCTTAGAATCGGGACTTCAAAGACGTTTTGAACGTCATGGACCATATAAGATGTTCCAGGAGTTGAAGTTAATATTTCAAGCAAATACCCGAATTGAGAGATATGAAGTCTCCAATAAGTTCTATAGCTAAAGGATGGAGGAGAATCGCTCAACTAGTGAGCATGTGCTCAGATTGTCTGGGTACTACAATCGCTTGAATCAAGTGGGAGTTAATCTTCCAGATAAAATAGTGATTGACAGAATTCTCTAGTCACCATCACCAAGTTAGTAGAACTTCATGATGAACTATAATATGCAAGGGATGACAAAAGTAATTCCCAAGCTCTTCGTGATGCTGAAATCGACGAAGGTAGAAATCAAGAAAAACATCAAGTGTTGATGGTTAACAAGACCACTAGTTTCAATAAAAGGGCAAAGGAAAGAAGGGGAACTTCAAGAAGAACTCAAGTGAAGAAGCCCAAAGTCTGGTCCTAAGCCTGAGACTAAGTGCTTCTACTTCAAAGGGACTGGTCACTAGAAGCGGAACTACCCCAAGTGATTGGCGGATAAGAAGGATGGCAAAGTGAACATAAGTATATTTGATATACATGTTATTGATGTGTACTTTACTAGTGTTTATAGCAACCCCTAAGTATTTGATACTAGTTCAGTTGCTAAGATTAGTAACTCGAAACGGGAGTTGCAGAATAAACAGAGACTAGTTAAGGGTGAAGTGACGATGTGTGTTGGAAGTGGTTCCAAGATTGATATGATCATCATCGCACACTCCCTATAATTTCGGGATTAGTGTTGAACCTAAATAAGTGTTATTTGGTGTTTGCGTTGAGCATGAATATGATTTGATCATGTTTATTGTAATACAGTTATTCATTTAAGTAGGAGAATAAATTGTTGTTCTATTTACATGAATAAAACCTTATATGGTTACACACCCAATGAAAATAGTTCGTTGGATCTCGATCGTAGTGATACACATAATCATAATATTGAAACCAAAAGATGCAAAGTTAATAATGATAGTGCAACTTATTTGTGGCACTACCGTTTAGGTCATATTGGTGTAAAGCGCATGAAGAAACTCCATGCTGATGGGCTTTTTGAATCACTTGATTATGAATCAATTGATGCTTGCGAACCATGCCTCATGGGCAAGATGACTAGACTCCATTCTTCGGAACAATGGAGCGAGCAACAGATTTGTTGGAAATCATACATACTGATGTATGTGGTCCGATGAATATTGAGGCTCGCGACAGGTATCATTATTTTCTGATCTTCACAGATGATTTGAGAAGATATAGGTATATCTACTTGATGAGACATAAGTATGAAACATTTGAAAAGTTCAAAGAATTTCAGAGTGAAGTGGAAAATCATCGTGACAAGAAAATAAAGTTTCTACGATCTGATCGCGGAGACAAATATTTGAGTTACGAGTTTGGTCTTCAGTTAAAAAAAACAATGTGAAATAGTTTCACTACTCACGCCAGCTGGAACACCACAATGTAATGGTGTGTCCGAACGTCATAACCGTACTTTATTAGATATGGTGCGACCTATGATGTTTCTTACCGATTTACCACTATCGTTTTGGGGTTATGCATTAAAGACAGCTGCATTCACATTAAAAAGGGCACCATCTAAGTCCGTTGAGACGACACAATCTGAACTGTGGTTTGGCAAGAAACCAAAGTTGTCGTTTCTTAAAGTTTGGGATTGTGATGCTTATATGAAAAAAGGTTTCATCCTGATAAGCTCAAAACCAAATCGGAGAAATATGTCTTCATAGGATACCCAAAGGAAACTGTTGGGTACACCTTCTATCACAGATCCAAAGGCAAGACATTCGTTGCTAAGAATGGATCCTTTCTAGAGAAGGAGTTTCTCTCGAAAGAAGTGAGTGGGAGGAAAGTAGAAAACTTGATAAGGTAATTGTACCTTCTCCCTTATTGGAAAGTAGTTCATCACAAAAATCTGTTCTTGTGACTACTACACTAATTAGTGAGGAAGCTAATGATGATGATCATGTAACTTCAGATCAAGTTACTACCGAATCTCGTAGGTAAACCAGAATGAGATCCGCACCAGAGTGGTACGGTAATCCTGTTCTGGAAGTCATGTTACTAGACCATGACGAACTTGCGAACTATGAGGAAGCGATGATGAGCCCAGATTCCGCAAAGTGGCTTGAAGCCATGAAATCTGAGATGGGATCCATGTATGAGAACAAAGTATGGACTTTGGTTGACTTGCCCGATGATCGGCAAGCAATTGAGAATAAATGGATCTTCAAGAAGAAGACTGACGCTGATGGTAATGTTACTGTCTACAAAGCTCGACTTGTCGCGAAAGGTTTTTGACAAGTTCAAGGGGTTGACTACGATGAGACCTTCTCACCTGTAGCGATGCTTAAGTCTGTCCGACTCATGTTAGCAATTGCCGCATTTTATGATTATGAAATTTGGCAGATGGATGTCAAAACTGCATTCCTGAATGGATTTCTGGAAGAAGGGTTGTATATGATGCAACCAGAAGGTTTTGTCGATCCAAAGGGAGCTAACAAAGTGTGCAAGCTCCAGCGATCCATTTATGGACTGGTGCAAGCCTCTCGGAGTTGGAATAAACGCTTTCATAGTGTGATCAAAGCATTTGGTTTTATACAGACTTTCGGAGAAGCCAGTATTTACAAGAAAGTGAGTGGGAGCTCTGTAGCATTTCTGATATTATATGTGGATGACATATTACTGATTGGAAATGATATAGAATTTCTGGATAGCATAAAGGGATACTTGAATAAGAGTTTTTCAATGAAGGACCTCAGAGAAGCTGCTTACATATTAGGCATAAAGATCTATAGAGATAGATCAAGACGCTTAATTGTACTTTCACAAAGCACATACCTTGAAAAGATTTTGAAAAAGTTCAAAATGGATCAAGCAAAGAAAGGGTTCTTGCCTGTGTTACAAGGTGTGAAGTTGAGTAAGACTCAAAGCCTGACCACGGCAGAAGATAGAAAGAGAATGAAAGTCATTCCCTATGCCTTGGCCATAGGTTCTATAAAGTATGTCATGCTGTGTACCAGATCTATTGTATACCCTGCACTAATTTGGCAAGGGAGTACAATAGTGATCTAGGAGTAGATCACTGGACAGCGGTCAGAATTATCCTTAGTGAAATAAGGATATGTTTCTCGATTATGGACGTGAAAAAAGGTTCATCGTAAAAGGATTACGTCGATGCAAGTTTTTGACACTGATCCAGATGATTCTAAGTCTCAATCTGGATACATATTGAAAGTGGGAGCAATTAGCTAGAGTAGCTCCGTGCAGAGCATTGTAGACATAGAATTTTGCAAAATACATACGGATCTGAATTTGGCAGGCCCGTTGACTAAATTTTTCTCACAAGCAAAACATGATCACTCTTTGGGTGTTAATCACATAGCGATGTGAACTAGATTATTGAATCTAGTAAACCCTTTGGGTGTTAGTCACATGGAGATGTGAACCAATCACATAAAGATGTGAACTATTGGTGTTAATCACATAGCGATGTGAACTAGATTATTGAATCTAGTGCAAGTGGGAGACTGAAGGAAATAGGCCCTAGAGGCAATAATAAAGTTATTATTTATTTCCTTATATCATGATAAATGTTTATTATTCATGCTAGAATTGTATTAACCGGAAACATAATACATGTGTGAATACATAGACAAACAGAGTGTCACTAGTATGCCTCTACTTGACTAGCTCGTTAATCAAAGATGGTTATGTTTCCTAACCATGAACAAAGAGTTGTTATTTGATTAACGGGATCACATCATTAGTTGAATGATCTGATTGACATGACCCATTCCATTAGCTTAGCACCCGATCGTTTAGTATGTTGCTATTGCTTTCTTCATGACTTATACATGTTCCTATGACTATGAGATTATGCAACTCCCGTTTGCCGGAGGAACACTTTGGGTGCTACCAAACGTCACAACGTAACTGGGTGATTATAAAGGAGTACTACAGGTGTCTCCAAAGGTAGATGTTGGGTTGGCGTATTTCGAGATTAGGATTTGTCACTCCGATTGTCGGAGAGGTATCTCTGGACCCTCTCGGTAATGCACATCACATAAGCCTTGCAAGCATTGCAACTAATAAGTTAGTTGCGAGATGATGTATTATGGAACAAGTAAAGAGACTTGCCGGTAACGAGATTGAACTAGGTATTGGATACCGACGATCGAATCTCGGGCAAGTAACATACCGATGACAAAGGGAACAACGTATGTTGTTATGCGGTCTGACCGATAAAGATCTTCGTAGAATATGTAGGAGCCAATATGGGCATCCAGGTCCCGCTATTGGTTATTGACCAGAGACGTGTCTCGGTCATGTCTACATTGTTCTCGAACCGTAGGGTCCGCACGCTTAAGGTTTCGATGACAGTTATATTATGAGTTTATGAGTTTTGATGTACCGAAGGAGTTCCGAGTCCCGGATGAGATCGGGGACATGACGAGGAGTCTCGAAATGGTCGAGACATAAGTATTGATATATTGGAAGCCTATGTTTGGATATCGAAAGTGTTCCGGGTGAAATCGGGATTTTACCGGAGTACCGGGAGGTTACCGGAACCCCCCGGGAACTATATGGGCCTTAGTGGGCTTTAGTGGAAAGGAGAAAGGGGCAGCCCAAGGTGGCCGCGCGCCTCCCCCCTCCCCTAGTCCTATTAGGACTAGGAGAGGTGGCCGGCCCCCCTCTCTCTCTTCCCCCCGTCGAGGAATCCTATTCCAACTAGGATTGGGGGGGGGGGAATCCTACTCCCAGAGGGAGTAGGACTCTCCTGGCGCACCCTCCTTGGCCGGCCAGCCCCTCCCCCTTGGATCCTTTATATACGGGGGCAGGGGGGCACCCTAGGACACACAAGTTGATCATTGAGATCGTTCCTTAGCCGTGTGCGGTGCCCCCTGCCACCATATTCCACCTCGATCATATCGTTATAGTGCTTAGGCGAAGCCCTGCGACAATAGAACATCAAGATCGTCACCATGCCGTCGTGCTGATGGAACTCTTCCCCGACGCTTTGCTGGATCGGAGCCCGGGGATTGTCATCGAGCTGTACGTGTGCTAAGAACTCGGAGGTGCCGGAGTAACGGTGCTTGGATCGGTCGGATCGGGAAGACGTACGACTACTTCCTCTACTTTGTGTGATCGCTTCCGCAGTCGGTCTGTGTGGGTACGTAGACAACACTCTCCCCTCTCGTTGCTGTGCATCACCATGATCTTGCGTGTGCATAGGAAATTTTTTGAAATTACTACGTTCCCCAACACCACGATCACCGGTTTCACGGACTACACCTCTGAGTAGTCCACCTAGATAGTTTGGCGTTGATTTGGTGATGTAGTCATGTATGGACTTCTTAGATTGCCACTTGTGATGCTTTTGATTGTAGTATGAGTGATGACAATACACAAACAAGCATTTCAAGTCTCAATGCCTAATAAAAAACTCACATAGCCATTACTAAAATAGTTCGTTGAAATGCTTTTTTGTGTAAAAAGTTGAAATGCTTGTTTGTGTATTGTTATCAGGGGGAAAGCAGTAAAAAGTTGTCTGGAAACAGATCTTTGCCGAGAGCTGCTCTCGGCAAAGTGGCACGCTGGCAGTTGGCTGTGGCAGCTTTGCCGAGAGAAACTCTCGGCAAAGTGGCATGTGCCAGCTGTTGGCTGTGGCATCTTTGCCGAGAGCCACTCTCGGCAAACAGCTGACGGAACCAGCCGACGTGAAAGTCACTTTATTTTGCCGAGTTGTATTGTTTGGCTCTTGGCAAAGTCTTTGCCGAGTGCTCGTGCCCTGGCTCACGGTAAATTCCTGTTTGCCGGAGAGGTGTACGCCAGGTGGCTTTTGCCGAGTGTACCACTCAGCAAAGGCTTTGCCAGCGGTTATAGGCCCTTATACGCCGAGTGCACTAGATTCTAGTAGTGCACTCACACCACAACGGCCACTAACTCACGGGCCGGCTAACCATCTAACAAATAATGCATGCACTCAATGAACTAACAAACAAGATAATATCCTAAGTTCCTACATGCATTGCGATAGCTCATACCACGAAGGCACCATCGGCATCTTGCCGGACCTACAAATTGGACAGAATTTTTGCTAGAGCAGAAACTGAGTCCAGTCCCTTACGCCCGCAGCGGGTGGCATCATCTTCCCCGTTAAAGTGCCACATGGGGTGCCCTCGATATTGAAGTGGTTGTACCCCCACATTATACATACTAACATAACCTCGATTATTGTCAGTCCTGATTGAGCCAGCATTTTTATCCGGCCCATCAGGTAAAGGACTTCTCCGTTGTCTTCCTCCTGAGGGTTCCAAGGGCGCCAGCTGCGGTGTTTCTTCAGGGGAGCGTTGTCGAACTCAGGGAGGCCCATCCGAATAGGGTCCGGAAGGGGGACATCCTCCATATAAAACCACTCCGAAGGCCAGTCCTCGGATGTCTTCTTCGGAGTACCGGACAGGTATCCGGTCCCGGTGATGCGCCATATTTCGGCTCCGCCAACTTGGTACAGTGACCCCTCCTGTGTATGGGGTACGAGGCAGAATAGCCTCTTCCATAGCTTGAAATGAGCTTCGCAGCCCAGAAATAGCTCGCAGAAGGCGACATGTCCAGCAATGTGTAGTATGGAGGCGGGAGTGAAATTATGCAGTTGGAGGCCGTAGAACTCCAGGAGCCCGTGGAGGAACGGATGAATTGGAAATCCAAGCCCTCTTAATAAGTAAGGGACGAGGCATACCCGCTCCCCCATGCATGGGTTGGGAAAGATCTCCGCTTGCTCCCTGCCGTTATAGGTGGCGAGCCCGGCTCGAACGGGGACCATATACACTGGAGGGAGAAATCCCTGGGTCTGCAACTCCACTAATTGGCTGTGGGAGATGGAACACTTCTTCCAATTGCCGGGCTCAGGGCTACGGGAGCGAGAGGAGGAGCTGCGACGACCGACCATGTTGGAATGATTTTTTTCCGGGCGCGCTCCGATGGATACTCGTTGTGGGAGGATGGTGTGATCTGGATCTGAGAACCCCCGTCTCTTTAAATAGGTGATTTACCCACAGGGCTAGGGTGGCAATTGTAAAAATGCCCCGACTTCTCGCATTCGCTCGACGCGTGGAGAATATCCATTATTAGGCGCAGAAGCCAAGGAGTGCAACATTTATGGGAAGCCGGACACTACTCAAACAAGTATTCAGAATTTGGAGAAGAACCCACCTTGCAATGCCGAAGACAATCAGCACGCCGGACTCATCGCCATTGAAGCCTAGTTCGGGGACTACTGAGGGAGTCTTGGATTAGGGGTCCTCGGACAGCCGGACTATATCCTTTGGCCGGACTGTTGGACTATGAAGATACAAGATTGAAGACTTCGTCTCGTGTCCGGATGGGACTCTCCTTGGCGTGGAAGGCAAGCTTCGTAATACGGATATGTAGATCTCCTCCCTTGTAACCGTGTCTTGTAACCCTAGCCCCCCTCCGGTGTCTATATAAACCGGAGGGTTTAGTCCGTAGGACAACAACAATCATACCATAGGCTAGCTTATAGGGTTTAGCCTCTATGATCTCATGGTAGATCAACTCTTGTAATACTCATATCATCAAGATCAATCAAGCAGGAAGTAGGGTATTACCTCCATTGAGAGGCCCCAACCTGAGTAAACATTTTGTCCCCCGCCTCCTGTTACCATCCGCCTTAGACGCACAGTTCAGGACCCCCTACCCGAGATCCGTCAGTTTTGACACCGATACCGCGCTCCAGCTAGTCCTAATCGGGCGCGCAGGTCACGTGGAGAAGGCCACTCTCCACCGCAAAAATGTTTGAGGGTAACGTCATGTGCAAAGAAAGTAACACATTTAATTCTGTTACCATGTGTTGGTCGGCTACGTCCTAATTTTAGGGTCACTATTCATTGCCAGTAAGATATAGTATAGATGGTAACGAGCCTAGGTTTTTTTACCACGCGTAGTGATATATCGATGGTTTCATCCCTAAACATAGTAAAACATTGCTGAGACATGTAGTAACGTATTACTACATGCTCTGTAGATAGGTAGTAATTTCATTACTAGCAACCATTTGTGGACAGTCAATGCAAGTAATGTTGTTAGTATTCCGTGCAGACTCAACACAAGTTGGTTGGTATTAGCTATCACGAGGTAGGTAGTAATGGCATTACTACATATTTTTACCTTTGTTACTATCGATTTAAGGAGGTATGAAGTAATGGCATTACTAGATTTTTCCTCGGTTACGAACAATTTACTGTTACAGGGTAGATAGAAATGGCATTACTACAATTTTTTCCCTATGTTACGATCAATCTACCACATCGATGTAGTAATAGCATTACTATAGCTTTTTTGTTGTTACGATCAGTTTACTACATCGACCAGGATGGTTGGGTTAGACAAGTTAGAGGAAGGGTCGGTTAGTGGTGCGCTTCACAGTGGCCGGAGCATACGATTACTTACAATGCGCTTAGGCTAAGTTAGGGAAATGCATTCTACTACCGGGTGTAGTTATACCCATCTCCTATACTAAGCGTGAGTGGAGAATAGCTTATTCTACACCCCAGTAACCCTACGTACAAAATTTAGTAGAATACTGTATCAAATGTAGTAATTCTTAAAACAAATTGCTATCCAAGTTTTTTATTTCCTCCATTGTCAAAAGAAATACTATATTTTTTATGCTACGTTACTATATTTTGTATAGAGCATTACTAGGGGTGTAGAATAAGTTAGGGATTGACTATTCGTCACCCTGGGTGAGGAATAATTGTTCTTCATCCCCTCTATTTTAACATTAATGCATCGTAATTTTACATTTCGTAAATTTTTGTCTTATTTCATATGTAATAAGAGAACGTAACAAAATTATAGACGTAAAAATATAGTTTAAAATATACACAAAATGTAATTTTTCTGGTTTTATGATCTATATTTTTTGTTTTTTATGCCGAATTTTACGTAGTGAATCGATATGAATGTAATTATCTGTATTCCATATGTAATTTATTTATGAAACGATCTAGATTAACTAGGGTGAAGAATAACTTATTGTGCACCCTGCGTGATGAATGGTAGGCTCGCGCTATTCGTCACCCCGGGTGAGGAATAGTTATTCTTCACCTCCTCTCTATTTTGATATCAATGCACCGTATTTTTAAGTTTCGTAAATTTTGTCTTATGTCATACGTAAAAAGAGAACGTAAGAAAATATATACTCGTCGTAAAAAATATTTTATGTTAGGTAAAGTTACAAACGTAAAAATATGGTGTCAAACATACATAAAATGCGATATTTTTCTGATCTTATAACCTATTTTTTGTTTTTACTTATACCAAATTTTACTTAGTGAATCAATATAAATGTAACTATTTGTATTCCAAACATAATTTGTTTATGAAGCGATCGTAAGGTTACCTCGGGTGAAGAATAACTTATTCTGTATCCTGGGTGATATATATATATATATATATATATATATATATATATATATATATATATATATATATATATATATATATATATATATATATTAGGTGCGCTAAAGTGAGCCCGAGCTCATTGTGCTTATTCTACGCTCCGACCCGTGGAGCGCACCATGTTTGCTAATCGGTTACGTCATTCTTTAATTAGCGCAGCCACATGCATGCATATGGTAAATAACTTAATTCATTTACTATGTTTGGCTGGCGTTTTACTAGCGTGCGAATCGAGGATGCTAGACGAAGTACATTGCAGGTTGGCCGTAATTCATTTAAACCTGTTACTATATTTATCATGGTTTTTTACTAGCATGGGAAACGAGAATAAAGGATGGGACCAATGCATGCGGATGGTAACTGTTTTAATTGGGTTACCATTCCTACCATGTGAAACAAGAGTCCACAAAAGCATACGATGCAGACATGCAGTAATCTAATTTGTTCTATTATCAAGTTTTTCATGAACAATTACTATGCTACTATAATTCTCAAGGTTGATTACTATATGCCATTCCAAGGAGGCATATAGAAAGAAAAAATGGTGGTGGGACCATGCACCTGCATCTCCAGCCAGTAACCAAATTAAATATGTTACTACTTTTTTCATGGTTGATTACTATGTATCATTATTAGCATGGATGTAAAAAAGACAAATGGTGGCGGTGCGTGAACTAGTGGGTGGAGATAGTAACTGAAATTATTGGGTTACTATATTTCTTATGATTGTTTACGATGTGTTGTTACGGCCATGCATCTACAAAAAGAAATGATGGCGGGACGGTGACTGATGCATGCAGATGGTAACCGAATTAATTCTATTACTATAATATTCTACAGATTTTACTAGCAGGTGGAAGAATAATGCCGATTAAGCCGAACGGTGCGTGCGACACAGGCGGAGTGTAAAATATACATAAAAACATAGTTAAACATAAAAAGCATTTTTTGGGTCTTATTAGTTACATAACATTAAAAACATTAAAACATAGTGTAAAATATACATAAAAAGCATTTTTTGGGTCTTATTAGTTACATAACATTATAAATATTAAAACATAGTGTAAAATATACATAAAAAGCATTTTTTGGGTCTTATGACTATCTTTTTTTGGGTCTTATGAAGCAATATATATACATAGCGTAAAATTATATTGCTTCATCGGACGCGGGGAAATTGCCAAAGCATTTGACGATTGACATGTTGGAATATAAAGGAGTAGTAAATAAAATCCTAGATAGGAAGTGCGTCCGTCTGAAAATAAGTGAGTTGTCAGTTGTAGAATATTACTCTCGTCAGACTTGAACTTAATGAAAAAAAAGGAAAGGTTCATAGAATTTTTCTTCCCCTTCCCCTTTCCCCGAACTAAATCGCCCTAAGACCATTACCATTAATTCGTATTTTCCTATCAACTAGCTAAAATTGATTAACCCTAGGATTTATATATACTCAACCTTTCAACCTTTGTTGTTAGCCTCACTAAGTACAAGAGCAATGTCTTGCTTACTACGAGATGTATGCTCCTCTCGCCTGTGCGCTCGACTGCGAAATCGCTTTCATGAGCCGATCAAATAGAGCGGTTTTGGAAATTTCTACAGACAAGGACCGACCCATTTTAGAAACATTTGTTCGATTTTTTACTTTTCATTTTTTTTAACTATTAGTTTTCTTGTTTTTACGTTTTTTGTCTCTATTGGTTTTATCAATTTCCTTTTTGAATTCTTTACTAGCTCCTTTTTATTTATTTTCATTATTTATCATTTTTAATACGTAACGATATTTTAATATATGTTAAACATACTTCTTATAGACGTTCAACATTTTCAGATACACTTTAAATATTTACTGCATAAACATTAAAACTTTTCAAAGTAGTTGTTGAATATTTTGCGAAATGCTCATTTGGAATAAAACATTAATACAAAGGGAACATCTTGCAATACGTGTTTGAACTTCAAAGAAGGCATTTATTTTTTAAAATGAAACGTGCAAATATTTCTGTATGCTGCAAAAGTAAATAAATGGCCCTGATATTTTTAGTATTCTGTGGATATTTTTCGAAAACTGTGTGCAAAATATTTATAGTTCATGAATATTTAATTTAAATGTGATTAATAAAATTGAAAATACATACAAGGTGAACAATTTCTGTGTACCGTTTGAGCATTTTCCAGATGCACATTGAAATTACAAATAGATGATAATTTTTTTATATAAATCCATGATGAAAATTAGTCAAATGCACACTTAACATTTTTTAAATAGATTCTGTAGAAATTTAAGCACACATGTAACATTTTTTAAACGTAATAAAGATGTTTTAAAATTGTGTGAATATGTTTAAATTGTTATCAACATTTTTAAAATCTCACAAATATTATTTAATGGTACAAAACAATTTGTCAAATCTTGCGACCAATTTTTGACAATCCATAAAGATTTGTAGAAATGTAAACAACCTAATTATAAAAAGTCTTTACAACTTTTGAAATGTCATGAATATTTATTTGGTTGATATGATTTTCTTTAAAAAAATACACAAACAAAATGCTATATTTTAACAACATTTACCAAAAGAAAAATGTGTTATTAGGCCTCGGCCACGGAATCCCACATAATATATGATACGGAAAATGGAGGAAAGTCAGATGCAAACTAATCAACGTAAATCTGTATATCACCCTCATTGTGTCTTGTCGGGAGCAATGAGCCGGCCCACTTTACAACAGCGATATTGCCGGTTTTGGAAACTTCTAGAATGTTTTCTTTACAGATTTATATATTTTTTACTGGTTTTTTCGTTTTATATTTTCATTTTTCCTTTATCCGTTTTCTGTTTCTGTTTCTCGTTTCATTTCTTTTCCTTTTTATTTTCTATTTCTTTTTATCTTTTTTTCCTTTTATCTTTTCCAAAAGTGTTCACTTTTTGAAAAATGTTCGTCCTTTTAAACAATATTTAAAATTTCACAAAAATATATGTCAATTTTTTTCATAACTCAAAAGATATTTAGGGAATTTCAAAACTACTGATGTTTTTCAAAAATTGTTCAGAGTACTAAAAATGTTCGCATTTTCTAACTTCTCTCACAGACTCAGAACTTATTCCTATTTTTGCAAAAAACAAAAGGAATTCCAAATAATGATCCTCATCCAGAATTTTTTTAACTAACACAATTTTCTTTTTCTATTGATTGTTCAAAATCTTTTAAAATTACAAAAAAATTTAATTAAATTGTTTAAATTTTTACAAAATTGTTTTATGTTGAAACAATTTTTTGTATTTTTCTAAAATTATTTGTAATTACAAAAAATAACCACGTTTAACAAAAATGTTTGAAATATCAAACATTGGGTGTGTTTTCAAAAAAAATCCGGTGTTTTACCTTTTTTCAATATCTTAAATAAATATTAAAAAACTCAAATGATTTTTTAAACCCAACACGTGTTGTTAAGCAGTTCACTCTGCCATGATTCACCATCAGATGTTAGAGCATCTCCAGCCGCGCCCCCAATAAGGCCCGCAGGCGATTTTTCGGCCGCCGGCGCAAAAAAATCGGCCCAGTCGCGCCCCAAGGACCCAATTTTCGCCGGCTCGGGCCGAAATTGGCGCCGGCGGACCCAACCCGAACCCGGCGTGCTAGGGGCGCTCGGGGGCGTCGGGCGAATCGTCTTTGGCACGAAAGAGCCGCGGGGCCTCCTTGTCTGCGAGTCGTCTCGCTTCTCGCCGCTTCGTCGTCCTCATCGCCTCGTTTCCCGCGGCGAATCAATGACAAAGCTGCCGCGCGCTGCCGCGCCGGTCAGCCCCCGCCATTGATGCCTCACGGGCGGCGCAGTGAAGGCGTGACGACGCGCGTCCCCGCGCATGCCACGCGTAGACGCGGCGGCCACGCGTGCTCGCGGCACCTCCGCCTATATAAGCCGACCCCAGCGCGCCGGTGGCACGCACAGAGTCTCCACCGCCAACGCGCCCTCTCTCCCCTTCCTCCCTCTCCCCTCGCCGTCCCAGTTCAAAGAAATGGCCGAACGATTCCCAGGCGACGGCGAACGGCTTCGGCCGCCGCCACCTTCACGGGGAAGAAACTCGGCTCCTCTTCGAGGCCGAGTACCCGGTCCCGCCGGACATGCGGGTGCCCGGGGCGTGGAGAATCAGCGCCGGCGGGGTCCCGGTGCCACCACCGCCCACCGGGGCGGCGCGGCGTGCGGAGATCGCGCGTATCTGCGCCTACCTGCCGCGGGCGGCGAGGGAGGGGCCGCGCTACGTCCCCGACAGCCCGGTCTGGGAGCCGTACTTCCGCCGCCGTCACGCCGAGCAGCTCGAGGCCACCAACGGCGTCGTGCCCTCCGGCAGGCTCAACTATGAGGGGCAGCGCCGATGGTGGGGCGTGCCCGGCCGCACGCTGGAGGCCGTCCTCGAGTACATCGAGGACGGCAACACGCCGAGACTGGAGTACCCCGAGCCCCCGTCCTTCTCTCGGCGCCGTGGGAGCTCGTGGACGCCGAGGCGCATGGACCCCGGGGCGTCCTCCTCGTCCGATCGGTCGAGCGGCTCTCCCTGCCTCCGCCCCATCAAGCCGGAGCCCCAGGACACGCCTGTCAGCCGGCGCACCCGCCGCTCCGGTGTCCGCATCGCCGACTCCACCCCTGCCTCTGGCCGCCTCGTCCTCGTCGCGCCCAAACCGGAGCCCAGCCTCCCCTCGGAGTACGAGGAGCTAGCCCGGCGCGGCTTCTCCGACGAGGACGACGTACGGTGGGTGCGCGACGACTACCTCTGCGACGAGATGGTCCGGCAGCGCCGGGCCCTGGAGGAGATTGCCGCCCGCAAGCGTGGGCGCGAGGACGAGCACGACGTCGTGATCCTCGACAGCGAAGACGACGAGGACACCGCCGGACCGTCCAACCCGCCGCGCCAGCCGGGGGAGGATTGCAGCAGGGACGGCGGCCGCGGCGGAGGCGACGACGACAACGACGACGATGACGGCGGCGACTACACGCGGTTCTACAGCCTTCTCGGCATGTAGAACGTCGACGAGCGGCGAGGCGAGGGAGACGGCGGGCCTAGTAGTGTGTTTTTTTGTAAAATATTTTAAATATGTATGAACTCTCGTCGTGTTTGGTTGAATTTGGTTTGAACTTGCCGAAATATGTATGAACTCGCCGAAAATGGTTGAATTTACGCCATGTTTGTGCCGCACTTTAATTTTCATAAAAATCCGTGGACGCCGCGACTGGGTGGCATCACGCTCCCAACGCGCGTTTTGCGCCAGTACGCCCCCGAGGACGATTTTAGTGCCTCCTGGAAGGCCAACGGCTGGAGATGCTCTTAGTTCTGGTGGCTAGCATCGTGATATCAAAAATAGCATGTCTTGATTTTTATGTCACAGTACAAAACACAATTTGCTTTGGTGCGAGTGGGCCCGCCCAGTCGCGTGACTTTAATGCAAGTTGCATCATATAGGTGACATGAACGCATGTAGGTGAGTCAGACAATGGTGCTCCTAATTGGCGCTTATGGCGCCAGCTCAGGAAGCTGCCGCTCACACAACCGCTCCTGTGGGCCGACCAAACAACATGCCGGTAGGTCCCGCAAACACGCGGTCACTCGCTTGCTCAGTCTCGTAAAATACTTATTTGCTTGCTCGTACAATGGTTGAATAGTTGACTTTTGAAAACTACAATTTTAAAAATATATATACAAAGAAAACACAAAAATAAAAAAAATTCATGAGTTCGAAAATGTTCATGGGTTTTGAAAAAATTTCACAAACTTCAATAAAGTTAACAAATTTGAGAAGAAGTTCATCAATTTTGAAAAAAAAATCATTGAATTTGAAAAAACATTAAACAATTTTGAAAAAATTCACAAAATTTTAAATACTTAATATCAATTTTACCTAAAGTTCAGAAATTTGGAAAAAGTTAATCAAATTTGAAAAAAAATCATGTATTAAAAAAACTCTCTAATTGAAAAAATATTAATTGATTTTGAAAAAAGTTCATGCATTTCAAAAAAAGAAAAACGCAAAGAAATATAATAAGAAGGAAAAAACAAGTAAAACCGGTCCAGAAAAAACCTAAATGAAGCAAAAAAAAGAAAATGGAAAAAGTAAAAATATAAAAGAAAAGAAACAGAAAAGGAGAGAAAATAAATAAATAAATAAAAATAACGATGCAGAAAAAATTCAGAAAGAAAAGAGAAAATCCAAGCTAGAGAATGTATAAAAGTAAGAAAAAGGAAATACATTATCACAATGTGTGGTTTGTCTGGTCGGTTATTGCGAGTTACAATTAAGGTGGAGGTCATGAGTTTGAATCTCTCTCGTGCAACATCTTTTTTGTGTATTAAACAAGAAAAAAAAGTGAAACTGGATTGGCCCAGCGCGGGGGGAGTGGTGTGCACCGGTTTGCCAAATGGCCTATAACCGCCCCTGAAGTGCTAAATATGAAATGCCATTGGACATAAAGCTCGAGCAAGCGAGGTATAGCTCAAGAGCTCCTATTGGGAGCTCTACGCGGCAAGCTGTCCTTGTTTCGCACAACGCGCGCTTTGACTGGCCGGCCCAGTGGGGACTCGACCATGCTCCCTAGCGATTCGATCGACACTGCAGTGACTCGGTAAGTACTGTAGCACCTCGACCAGACACTATAGTGAACGGTTTTTTGGTATTCGGTTGATTTTTTATTCTGTTTGGAAAAGACGGACAAAACATACTATAATACTATTCGCAAATTTTAAAACTAGATATTATAATGCAGAGTTGAGACTGAGAAATTTGTAGCTGTTTCAGTGGGGAAACGTGCAAGAGTCATTTTTTAGATAAAAATGCTCGATTTGAAGACTGAGAAATTTGTAGGTTCGATTGATTGCTAAAATAAATTTGTTGGGCATACCAGCTTATAATGCAGAATAAAGTTCTTGACAAAAGTAACGCTAGAAACATCACCTCGAGCTAACTATGCCATTGACCAGGAAGGTTCAGACCACATGACGGAGATCCTTTATTGAGTTCCTACCCTTTAACTGGCGGCATGCATATCAATCTGACACCGGTTAGTGATTCATTTGTAAGGTTCATATGATTACTGTCGCATTTACTCTCCTCGCTTGGTATATTTCCTTGTCATCCTTATATGATCAGGATAATAGCATAAGGAATCCTTGATTATTTTTCTGATTGAACAGCCAAAGGACTGGTTGTTTGAAGTTTAAGTGGCTCTCTGAATATTGCATTCATCGTGCGGAGCATTTCCTTGGGGGAGGAAAATCCGTCGGTGTGACAGTAGAACAAGTGAGCTGTCTTACAAAACCTCCATAACACCTCCTTGCATGGCCATGGAACAACATGGTCTTCTCTAACGGTTGAGTATATGTGTTGTGCATATTTGCCTATTGGGCCCACCTCCTAGTTATCTTGTATAGTAGGGGTCGTGGCCTACTCTTGTACATCATATATACATGTGTTTGCACCTGAGGAATACAACACGTAATTCCCACGTCATAGATGGTATCAGTTTTTTAGGTTTTCTTCTCGCTTCCGCTGCCGCCCGTGTGCCTCCCGCGCCGGTCCCACCACCTCCCCGCTAGCCGCGCGCTTCTCCTGATCGCCACTGCGCTAGCGCCTATCGATCGTGCCCGCTATCCCGCCCGCTAGCCGCCTCCCGATCGCGCCCGCATGCCTCCCCGCTAGCCGCTAACACCGCCAGCCACCGATCGCGCCCGCACACCTCCCCGCTAGCCGCCAGCCACGGATCGCTACCCCGCTCCTCACCCGTGATCGCTCGCTGCCTACGCCGCCAGTCAACAGATCGCTAAACCAGCTCGGTAGCACACATCGCCGCAGCGCCACGCCGCCCGCGTTCGCTAGCTCCGAGCCGCTCCACCTAGCAGCCGCCGCCGCTACCTAGTGCCGCCGACGCCGCTTCGTGTCGTAGCCGTTCTCTTCCTCTCGGTTTTCGCCGCAACAACCGCGCCGTCTCGCCCTCGTCATGTCGTCTGTCACCTCCTCCGCGTCCACCAACTCCAACCCGTTCGCCGACGCCAACCCTCCTGACGTGAACGGCATCCGCAACCTGAACATCCTCGAGAGGGTGTCGGTTTGTCTCTCCCAGGCGGACTCCTCCTACTACACGTGGAAGACGTATTTTTCCCTCGTGTTCCGGGAGTATCACCTCATCGACCACGTGGACGGCACCGTCGACTCCAGCCTCGTCCCCGAGTTTCATGACTGGTCTACCATCGACACCACGATCATCCACTGGTTCTTTCTCACCATCTCGCCGGACCTCTTCCAGACAGTCGTGGCGGACGGTGATGATGCCTGCGCCGTGTGGACCAAGCTGAACGGGCTATTCACCGACAACCAGCTCCAGCTTCGCGTTTTTTTGCAGCGACAATTTTTTGGGTGTCACCAGGATAACACCTCCGTCGATGACTATTGTTGCCGCCTGAAGACTCTCGCTGACGAGCTCCATGATATTGGCGCGAAGATCGATGATGACCTCCTCCACAGCACGCTCACCACTGGGCTCAACAAGGACTTCGGCAACGCCGCGGCGAACCTTAGCCTCATCCCCAACCCGTCCTTCGCCAAGTTCGTTGCGTACCTCCGCTTGGAGGAGCGGCAGATGAAGCAGGTGAAGGCGCAGGCCATCCACACCGCTCTAGCCGCGGGCACCACCCGCGGCGCCTTCAGCCGCCCCCGCCGCGCCCCCTCCGCAGCGCCACCCGTGCCGCGCTGGTGTAGGCATGAACGACACCGGTCCATGGGTTGTAGCCGGAGGCCCACGGTAGGGGCACCTGGAACTGCTGTTGCTGCTGCTGCTGAGGGGGCGCGGCCCTGCGCCCCCTACGGCCCTCTCGGCACCCGCGGCCCCCGCAGCCCCCTTGGCGCCCCCGGCGTCCCCAGTGTTGGCGCTCCCCTCGGCGCCCCCGGCGCCCCCGGCGCCCCTGATGTCGGCGCCCCCGGTTCCTGTGGCCGGTCTAGTCACCTGCGCCCACACGGGCGTCTTTCAGCCGAGCTCGCGCTACGCCTCGGATGACTACGTCCTTTCGGCATCCACCTCTGAGCCGTCGCCGTTGCCGTCCTCCGTTCGAGCTGCTCTTCGTGACCCGCTCTGGATGGCTGCGATGCAAGAGGAGTTTGTCGCCCTATTGCGCAACCGGACGTGGCAGCTTGTTCCCCGTCCCTGGCACGCCAACTAGATTACCGGGAAGTGGGTCTTCAAACACAAGCTCCGTCCAGATGATACCCTTGATCGCTACAAAGCACGCTGGGTTGTTCGTGGATTCCGACAGCGTGCTGGCATCGACTTCGGTTGTCAAGCCCGGCACGATACGCATGGTTCTCCACCTTGTGGTCTCCCGTGCTTGGCCGGTGCACCAGATGGACGTCTCGAACGCCTTCCTCCATGGTCACCTCGAGGAGCAGGTCTTCTGCCAGCAGCCCACCGGGTTTGTTGACCCGGCGCTTCCCGACCACGTGTGCCTGCTTTCGCGGTCCTTGTACGGAGTCAAGCAGGCACCGCGCGCTTGGTACCAGCGCATCGCGGCGTTTCTCCACTAGCTTGGGTTCCACTCTACCCGCTCGGACGCCTCGCTCTTTGTCTATCATCAGGGCTCTAGCACGGCCTACTTGCTGCTCTATGACGACGACATCATTCTAACGGCATGTACGGCTGGTCTCCTCATTCAGCTCACGGCTTGTCTTCGCGCTGAGTTCGCCATCAAGGACTTGGGTCCTTTGCACTACTTCCTCGGTGTCGAGGTGGTGCGCCATCCGGATGGCTTCTTCCTTCATTAGCGGAAGTACGCTCACGAGCTCCTAGAGCGCGCCGACATGCTTAACTGCAAACCCGCCGCTACGCCTGTTGATACGGAGGCCAAGCTTTCTGCCACGGATGGTTCTCCTGCTTCAGATGCTGCTCTCTACCGGTCTATCGTTGGTGCTCTCCAGTACCTCACTCTGACTCGACCGGAGATCCAGTATGCCGTGCAGCAGGTGTGTCTTCATATGCATGCTCCTCGAGACGTTCACTGGGCTGCCGTCAAGCGGATTCTCCGCTATATTTATGGCACTATGGATCTTGGCGTCACGCTTCACGCCTCCGCTGACACCGTCCTCACCGCCTACTCCGATGCAGACTGGACGGGCTGCCCTGACACTCGTCGCTCCACTTCGGGCTATTGTGTCTACCTTGGACCCTCACTTATCTCGTGGTCGTCCAAGCGGCAGCCTACGGTTTCTCGTTCCAGTGCTGAGGCTGAGTATCGTGCGGTGGCCAACGCCGTCGGTGAGTGTTCGTGGCTTCGCCAGCTGCTTCAGGAGCTCTCTTGCCCCGTTGACCGTGCCATGGTGGTCTATTGCGACAAAGTCTCAGCGGTCTACCTCTCCGCTAACCCGGTGCATCATTGATGGACCAAGCATATTGAGTTGGATATTCATTTTGTTCGGGAACAGGTGGCCCTTGGCCATATTCGTGTTTCACACGGTCCTACTTGTTAGACTGTATATACGTAGTCTTGTACATGCCTTGTATATGTCTTGTATTGTACCTCTTGGTACGTCTATATAATGAGATAGCCACACCCTGTTTTAGGGTGTCGAGCCAGTTTCCCAAACCCTATGTTTTACATGGTATCAGTTTAGGTTACGATGGCTTCCGCTGCACCACCTCCAGCCGCCGTCGCCGCCGCGCCGATCTCGACCGCCGCCGCTGTCGCGCCGGCCCTCGCCCCGATGTCGCCCTTCCTGGCCTCCCGGCCACTCGCGGCGGCGTACGGCGCCAACCTACCGCCGCCCGCTACCCTGCAGGCGCCGGGCTTCGGGGACGATCTGGCTGCCCCGCCCGACGCTGCGGTGCTACCGGCTACGGGTGGCCCTCCTCCGCCAAGCAACCCGTGGCACGCCGCCTACGGTGCCCCCTGCCTCCGTCGCATCCCTGGCCGGGATCGGCCCCCGCTGCACCGCCGCCGCACCCCTACACGGCGGTGCCGCCGCCGCCGCAGCACTACTACTCCGCGCTGCCGCCGCAGGCCTATGGGGGTGCGGCTGCCTCGCCGCATGGTGCCCTCGTGGCTTCTGGGCACGGTGACTACGGCCCTCCTGCAGCGCCGGGCGCCATGGCTGCCTCCTCGTCCGGCTACCCCTACGCGATGGTCCCTCGTCCAGAGATGGCTCCGTCCATGGATCCCTATGCATCACTGGCGCAGGCGTACACTGCTCAAACCACGGCGCCGCCGCCATTTTATTTCTCGCACCTGCTACCAGTTAAGCTCGGGCCGGACAACTACCTTTCATGGCGTGCGTAGGTCTTGCCTCTCCTCCGCAGCCGCTACTTGGAGGGCTACGTTGATGGGTCCATCCCATGCCCACCTCCTCACCATCCGGCATATCACACGTGGGTGGCGCAGGATCAGGCCATTCTCTCTGCCATCCAGTCCTTGCTCACACCGAGTGTTTCGTCGATGGTCCTCTTCGCCGCTACATCCAGGGAGGCGTGGGCGGCCCTCCACACCAGTTTCGCCTCTCAGTCTCAGGCGCGTGCGCACTCTATACGGACTGAGCTGGGTGAGACCAAACTTGGCGATCTCAGCATCACAGAGTACTTCAACAAGATGACGAGCCTCGCTGACACCCTGGCCTCTGTTGGTCAGCCACTTCTGGACGCGGACTTCACCACCTTTATGCTTAACGGGCTCGATGATGATTATGATAATCTCATTGAGAACGTTCATGGTTGAGACGATACACTCCCGCGTCGTGAACTCTATGCGCGCCTCCTTGGGCGTGAGCAGCGCATCAAGGCGCGCCGTGTTTCACCCAGCTTCGTCTCCGCCAACGCCGCCACACGCGGCAAACCTCAGAAGCCGGCTCCATCAGGTGGCAAGCCACCGGCTCCCTCGTCGCAAGCCTCGCGGGGCAACGCGCCGACTATCACAGGAGGGAGTCGCCCAGTTGCTTGTTGTTCCAGTTGCGGTGCTCCTCAGGCTTGTCAGCTTTGTGGCATAGATCGTCACATTGCCTCTCGCTGCCACAGACGCTACAAGCAATACTTCCTTGGTCTTGGCAATAATGGAAAAGGGAATGATAAGCAGGCTGCAGCTGCGGTGACAGGGCACGACCACGGGCGCACCCAGTCATACTCCCTTGATCCGGTGTGGTACATGGATACAGGCGCGACGAATCACCTCACCGGCGAGATGGGCAAGCTCTCCGTTCAGGAACCGTATCGTGGACATGATCAGGTGCACACCGCCAATGGAGCAGGTATGCGCATCACCCATGTTGGTCAGGCATCACTTCTTGCACACAATTTTCGCAAACTGCATCTTTCTAACGTCCTTCGAGTTCCCTCTGCTACGCGTAGTTTGTTGTCTATTCCTCAACTTACTCGTGATAATAATGTCCTTGCTGAGTTTCACCCTTTTCGTTTCTTTATCAAGGATCGGGACACGAGGGCCGTTCTGCTTAGTGGTCGTCTTCGCCATGGCTTATATGCACTTGACGCACCGTCTGCATCTTCTATGCCGTCTTCTCCTCAGGTGTTTAGTGGTGTTCGTGTGTCGCCTACGCACTGGCATGCGCGCCTTGGACATCCTGCTGCTCCTATAGTTAGTCATGTGCTGCATCGCCATGATCTACCAGTTGTGTCCAATAAGAGTGCTGAAACTATTTTTGATGCCTGTCAGCAGGGCAAGAGTCACCAACTACCTTTTTCAGAGTCTAGTCGTGTTGTGAAACATCCTCTTGAGCTTGTGTTTTCTGATGTATGGGGTCATGCCCAAACATCTGTTAGTGGTCACAATTATTATGTCAGTTTCATTGATGCTTACAGTCGGTTTACTTGGCTATACCTTATCAAGCGTAAATCTGATGTGTTTGATGTTTTCATTCAGTTTCAGACGCACGTTGAGCGTCTCCTTAAGCATAAGATTATTCATGTTCAATCCGATTGGGGGGGTGAATATCACAACCTCAACTCATTTTTTAATAAGCTTGGGATTTCGCATCGCGTGTCTTGTCCTCATACACATCAGCAAAATGGCACTGCTGAACGTAAGCATCGTCATCTTGTAGAGACTGGACTTACTTTACTAGCTCATGCCTCCGTCCCGTTTCGGTTCTGGAGTGATGCTTTCTCCACCGCCTGTTTCTTGATAAATAGGCTTCCCTCACGACTACTGAAAATGAAAACCCCTCTTGAACTCTTGCTCGGTGACATCCCAGACTACACGCTTCTCAAAGTGTTTGGGTGCACATGTTGGCCACACTTGCGGCCTTACAACAAGCGTAAATTAGAGTTTCGGTCTAAGAAGTGTGTTTTTCTTGGGTACAGATCTCTTCACAAAGGGTACAAGTGTCTTCATGTTCCCACCAATCGTGTCTACATTTCTCGTGACGTCGTGTTTGATGAGAATGTGTTCCCGTTTCGTGCTCTTCCAAACCACTCTACCACTAGTTTACCACCTGTGCACTCCCATACACCTTCGCCTGACCAATTTGTGGATGTTGCAAATGCTCCTGTGTTGCTTCCTAACCATGCTGCACGTATCGGACGCGGAGCCCGCCTTGAACTCCTGGATGATGAGGTTTTGGACGACACTCATGATGGTCATGTCGATCCTATGCATGGCCCATGCATGGCGGGTCATGCCCGTCAGCCCGATGTGTCCACAGCCGCCCCACGGGTGTCGGCAGTGCCCGCGGCTGCACCCGCCTCGGCCGCCCAGTCGGCTGGCTCGCTCGCCCCAGTGCTCGGGTCGCCCGCTCCGTCGGTCGGGTCACCCGGCCCAGCGCCCGGCTCGCCTGGCTCGCCCGCCAGGCCACAGGCGCCGCCCTCGCCGGGCCCCGAGGCAGGAGGCCCATCAGCAGGGGGTCCAGCAGCCACAGAAGCTGCGCCGACCAGCCCTGCCTCGGCTCCGTCGTCGCCTGGATTTGGCGGGCCTGTCCTGGCAACGTCACCTGGTGCTGAGTCTGCTGACTCTGGCTCCTCCAGCCCCGTCTCGGCTACGACGCTTTCGTCGCCTGTGGTGCCAGCACCGCCCGCTGTGGTTCATCATCGACCACACACGCGCAGCCAGTCGGGTGTTTTTTGTCCTAAGGAACGCAAAGACGGGACGGTAGTGTGGCTTGCTGCATGTGTGGCTCATGCTGCTGCTGATCCCACGGCAGAGCCACGTCATTTTCAGGCTGCCCTGGGTATTCCTCACTGGCATGCTGCAATGGAGCAGGAATTTCAGGCCTTGCTGAAAAATGGTACTTGGCAGCTTGTTCCTCCGGTCTCTGGCGTCAACATCATTGACTCCAAGTGGGTGTTCAAGGTCAAACGGCATGCAGATGGTTCTATTGAGCGTTACAAGGCATGGCTGGTTGCCAAAGGTTTAAAGCAGAGGTACGGTCTTGATTATGAAGACACTTTCAGTCCAGTTATCAAGCCTACTACTATTCGTATACTGCTGTCTCTTGCCGTTACTCGTGGTTGGTCGCTTCGTCAGCTTGATGTGCAGAATGCTTTCCTCCATGGAGTTCTTGAGGAAGAGGTTTATATGCGTCAACCACCTGGTTTTGTTGATCCTACGCGTCCGCGTCATCTCTGTCGTCTGGTCAAGGCGTTGTATGGACTTAAACAGGCGCCTCGTGCATGGCATGCTCGTCTTGGTTCTGCTCTTCGGGCTCTTGGGTTTATTCCCTCAACTGCTGACACGTCACTGTTTCTCCTTCAGCGCCCTGAGGTGACGATGTATCTTTTGGTGTATGTTGATGATATCATTCTTGTCAGTTCTTCCCATACTGCTGCCGATCGCCTTGTGTCTGCATTAGGTGTGGAATTTGCTGTCAAGGATTTGGGTGATCTGCATTATTTTCTTGGGTTGGAGGTGTCACGGTCCTCTACTGGGTTGACTTTGAATCAGAAAAAGTACTCTATGGATCTGTTGGGCCGTGCTGGGATGCTCCAGTGCAAACATGCTATCACTCCGATGTCTGCCACTGATCGGTTGTCTGCCCTTGATGGAGACCTTCTTTCTGCTGATGACGCCACTGAGTATCGCAGTCTTGTTAGAGGTCTGCAATATCTCACTCTCACCAGACCTGACGTCTCGTATGCAGTCAATCGTGTGTGCCAGTATCTGCATGCACCTCGTACCACTCATCTCTCGGCAGTTAAGCGCATCTTGCATTATGTTTCTTCTACTGCTTCGTATGGTCTGCTCCTTCAGTCTGCACCGTCTTATGAACTTTCGGCTTTCTCTGATGCGGACTGGGCTGGAAGTCCTGATGATCGGCGATCCACGGGGGGATATGCAGTGTTCTTTGGTCCTAACCTGATCGTCTGGAATGCACGCAAGCAAGCCACCGTGTCTCGTAGCAGTACTAAAGCTGAGTATAAAGCTGTTGCTGATGCTACCGCTGAGATCATATGGGTACAGTCTTTGTTGCGGGAGCTGAGAGTCTCTCCAGGTCATCCTCCAGTTCTGTGGTGTGATAACATCGGTGCTACGTATCTCTCATCTAATCCGATGTTTCATGCTAGGACGAAACACATTGAGGTTGACTATCACTTTGTTCGGGAACGTGTTGCACAAAGACTGCTCTGTATCAAGTTCATCTCCTCCAAAGATCAACTTGCTGACATCTTCACGAAGCCTCTTCCACAACCACAGCTTGTAGGCTGTAGGCGCAATCTTAACTTACTTTGTACTTCAGGCTACAGTTAAGATTGAGGGAGGGTGTTAGACTGTATATACGTAGTCTTGTACATGCCTTGTATATGTCTTGTATTGTACCTCTTGTACGTCTATATAATGAGATAGCCACACCCCGTTTTAGGGTGTCGAGCCAGTTTCCCAAACCCTATGTTTTACACTACTTTCCAACAATTTGCAGATATCATGACCAAGGGCTTGCCTACGGCGTCATTTGAGGAGTTCCGGTCCAGTCTTTGCGTCAGCCGCGGTGCCGCTTCGACTACGCGGGGGGGGGGGGGGGGGGGGGGGGTGTTGAGTATATGTGTTGTGCTTATTTGTATATTGGGCCCACCTTCTAGTTGCCTTATATAGTTGAGGTCATGGCCTGCCTGTACATCATATATACGTGTGTTTGCACCTGAGGAATACAACACGTAATTCCCACGTCATACACTAACAACCATCCTTAGCAGGTCTCTCCGACATGAGACTACAGACTCCTGTGTCGCCTCTTGAGCAGCTTCTATGGACATGGAATCTGAAGAACAAGCAGTGAGATGATGTTCAGTTTTCCATCTCTGGATTCCCTCTGCACCAACGAGATCATTTATTAGGAGCTACCCTGGGTCAAACTAATCTGCACGGCAGTGATAACATTGCTATGAATACTTGTTAGAGATAGAACGGAAATTACCTCAAAGCCTTGAGTATCATTCAAGAGACGGCCACATGTACCCATTAGTCTAAGCAACTCACTGTACTCCGGGTCATTGAGAATGTGCTTTAGGAGTTTCTTTTGGACAAAATACAGTGATGTGAGGATAATCGGGCCCATCCCGTATGAGGTAAGCGCTTCTGTCATGTATTCTTCAACTGTTGGCACATATTGATTCCGTTGCCATTTTGCCTCAGTCGCCGCAGACATCATGTAATGTAGCCACTGCAGATGAGTATGCAATTTTTAATACATGGTTTTCTTACTTATTTTGTATGTAGCTAACCGCAGCTGCCATGTGGTACTTATCAACTTGGAACTCAACACAACGTATCTCAGAATCTGAAGGTCACACAAGAAACTCACTGTTTCATCCAAGTGCTTTGTAACATCACAGTTTTGTACTGCAGAAGCCATTTCTCCAAGCTGATTAACTGTGGTACAAAAGCAGAAAATACTACTTCTACTTGCTCAGAGTAGAACTCAACTTTCGGAATGCATGTGGCGACGCATGTGACGACTCATGTTGAGATGACGACACATGTGGCGACTCCGCTCGACCGCCGGTGGGCGGTGCACCTCGTCGCCGACCTCACCACGCCGGCGCTGATGATTTTCAAGCGAGGCGTACTGCTCTGGCGTGGTGATTCCCCTGTGCTGGCCCTCATCGACGACCACGGGGTTGATACCTCTTGAGCATGCGTTGGTTTTCTCTTGAAGAGGAAAGGGTGATGCAGCAAAGTAGTGTAAGTATTTCCCTCAGTTTTTGAGAACCAAGGTATCAATCCAGTAGGAGGCCACACGCAAGTCCCTCGTACCTACACAAATAAATAAGAACCTTGCAACCAACGCGATAAAGGGGTTGTCAATCCCTTCACGGTCACTTGCAAAAGTGAGATCTGATAGAGATGATAATATAATATTTTTGGTATTTTTATGATAAAGAGTAAAAGTAAAGATTGCAAAATAAATGGAGATAGAAATAGCTAGTTGTCGGAAGATAGACCCGGGGGCCATAGGTTTCACTAGTGGCTTCTCTCAAGACAGCATAAGTATTACGGTGGGTGAACAAATTACTGTCGAGCAATTGATAGAAAAGTGCATAATTATGAGAATATCTTGGCATGATCATGTATATAGGCATCACGTCCGTGACAAGTAGACCGACTCCTGCCTGCATCTACTATTATTACTCCACACATCGACCGCTATCCAGCATGCATCTAGAGTATTAAGTCCATAAGAACGGAGTAACGCATTAGGCAAGATGACATGATGTAGAGGGATAAACTCAAGCAATATGATATAAACCCCATCTTTTTATCCTCGATGGCAACAATACAATATGTGTCATTTCCCCTACTGTCACTGGGATCGAGCACCGCATGATTGAACCCAAAGCTAAGCACTTTTCCCATTGCAAGAAAGATCAATCTAGTAGGCCAAACCAAACTGATAATTCGAAGAGACTTGCAAAGATAACCAATCGTACATAAAAAAATTCAGAGGAGATTCAAATATTGTTCATAGATAATCTTCATCATAAACCCACAATTCAACGGATCTCGACAAACACACCGCAAAAAGAGTTACACCAAATAGAACTCCAAGAAGATCGAGGAGAACTTTGTATTGAGATACAAAGAGAGAGAAGAAGCCATCTAGCTAATAACTATGGACCCGAAGTTCTGTGGTAAACTACTCACACATCATCGGAGAGGCTATGGTGTTGATGTAGAAGCCCTCCGTGATCGATTCCTCCTCCGGCGGAGCGCCGGAAAAGGCCCCAAGATGGGATCTCACGGGTACAGAAGGTTGCCGCGGTGGAAATAGGTTTTCGTGGTGCTCCTGGATGGTTTCGAGGTACGTAGGTATATATAGGAGGAAGAAATAGCTCGATGGAGCCACGAGGGGCCCACGAGGGTAGGGGCGCGCCTCCCTGCCTCGTGGCCTCCTCGTTGATTTCTTGACGTCCACTCCAAGTCCTCTGGATCAAGTTTGTTCCAAAGATCACGCTCGCGAAGGATTTATTCCGTTTGGACTCTGTTTAATATTCCTTTTCTGCGAAACACTGAAATAGGCAAAAAAACAGCAATTTGCACTGGGTCTTGGGTTAATAGGTTAGTCCCAAAAATAGTTTAAAAGTGTATAATAAAGTCCATTAAACATCCAAAACAGAATATATAATAGCATGGAGCAATAAAAAATTATAGATACGTTGGAGACGTATCAGGGGTGCGCGTCGACTCGATGCGGGTACACGGGAAGTTTTCGATCGGGGAGGGGACGCAGGTGTGTTTCCCTTGTCACATTGTGCTAGTAGACAGGGCGCTGGGTTCCGAGGCGGAGGCGAGGCACGACGCGCAGATCGAGGCGGAGGAGGAGAGGAAGCGTCGGGAATGGAGGAGGATTAAAGCTGCGGCGCGGTGCGGTGCAGCCATTCCCTCCCCTCTCGACGAGATCTACTCCCCTCCTCTCCCACAAGCGAGCGATCCGTCAGAGGATAACCATGGAGCCCTGGAAGCTGAGACTCGAGGCGAGGGCTCGGGTGTTTGCAGACGGGGACGAATCAAAGTTGTCGAAGCTGATGGAGATCAACTCCAGGTTCTCGACGGAGAGAAATCAGAAGGAGGCAGCGGGGGTGGCCTACAGGAAGCTCACCGAGGCGGAAGACTGGCGCCTCACACCGACGGCCGAGCCGGTGGGGACGCTCAGGATGCTGCTGTGGGCGATGGAGGAGGCGGAATCGGACGACGCAATGCAAGCAATGAAGTGGGTGTCGTTCCGCTCACGCCGCCGTGCTCCGGCGGGCCCATCGGGATTCGTGGTTGGTGCGGTGATGGGCCTCCCTGCACCGGTGCCTGCGGTGGCCATGGCGGCGAGGCCTGCTTCTCCGGTGGCGGTGGAGGCGCGGGCAGATCTGGGGATCGGCAAGGGCGAGGGAGGAACGAAGCCTGGTTCGAAGAACAAGAAGCTGAAGATGCCGGTGATTCTGAGGAGGTCGTCGCGCTTCCCCCGCCGCTCACCACGCCTGCTCAGTCTCACTCGCACCCAGGGTCGGGGGTAGGGATCTCACCGGCGGGCAGTCGCTTCTGGCTGCTCGCTGGAGAGGATTCCGACGAGGAGACTGGGCTCCCGCTGGAATCTCAAGGTACAATTTCCCCCAATTCCAAATATTCTATTGAACCTACATCAATAGGGGGGACAGAAGAATCAAAAACAAAAAAAGCGGCTGATAGCTGCAAAAAATAGGGATAAATTTGAGGATAAATATGGTGATGACTCTGGCTATGAGAGAGGGGATGAAATTGAAATTACACCAAACCAAGCTCTGCTTGGTAAAATTATCATAGATAAGATGAGCAAAAAGCAATATGCCCTAATTCCAGATTTCTGGTCTAATGAGGATAGGGTAAAAGTTTTATTGATGAAATGGAAATTGAGATGGGTCTGGGATGTTCTGGTGAGGGTAATACTGTCATGAAAGAAGGAATCATTGATGGAGAGGAAAAGGGGCAAAAGTGGAAATGTGGGGAGACGTCTTCTACAAATACGCTTTCTAAAAGTTTTAATAATATAACTAGCGAACCTCTTTCCCTGTGGGGAGGAGAGTGTGATCCCCTCGAGGATTTAGGGTTTCCCCCCTCCCGCCGCCACTAGAAACAGAGGAAGTAGACAAGATGAACAGGTGCTTCGGTGGGAACCGGGGTGGAGGAAGATCGAATCAAGGAGGAAGAGATGGGTTCCACTACAGAAAGAAAGAGGAAGAGATTGACAAATTCAAAGGGGATCCTCAACAGTTTAGCAGGGCTTCCGATGGGTTTGGACCCAGATCCGCACCTGGCTCTTCAAATTATCAGGAAAGTGGAGGAGAGGAGATGATATCAGAAACAAAGGGAGCTACTGGAGACAAAGGGAGAGAGAGAGGGGGGAACAGAAAAGAGGTTGGTCGTGTTGGATCTGAAGACAAAGGTAAAGATCCTGTCCAATTGTTCAACCCCTCTTTTGAATTTCTTCAGCAACAATAGTGGTTTGGGGCACTCCTTGCCCAGATGGCACAGCAGGGGGCAGGTGCAGCTACTGGAATAGGAAATCAGGCCGATGGGGGGAAAACCTGAGGGTGACAGTGAAAAAGGAAATTACACTCATAACAGAGAGAATATCAAAGGAGGAGAGACTGATGCCGGGTCAAGATTCAGACAAAACCAGAACAACTGGGGGGGGGTGCTGGAAGAATGACACAGAGAGAGGGGGCTGATCTGAATAAGGGTGGTAACAATTTTAGAATAATGTGCAACAAATGCAAAGACTTCAGACACCACACTAGGGATTGTAAACTACCAAACTGCATAATATGTGGGAAAAATTCTCACATCATTGAGGATTGCAACTGGCTGAAGCAAATAAAGCCTTTGCCTAAATATGTTGGGTATGCAGCCAGAGGACTGGGAGTGCTGCTGATACAAAATTCTAAGGAAGTGGTGAGTAGTGAGCAGATTAACCCAATGGCAATCGTCACTATTGCTTCTGGGGAGATTAATGAGACACAATTTCTTGAGGGATTCAACTACATGTTCAAGTGGGACTGGCAATGGGGATGCAAAAAACATGGAGACAGGGCTTATCTTATGAGATTTCCAAATAAAAGCAGACTGATTAAACTACACAAGTTTGGGAATTTCAATCTCTTAGGGACAAAGGCTATTATTAATGTTGACAGTTGGACCTATGACACTCAAGCTATTGGGAAGCTACACACTGTGTGGGTGAAAATTGGCAAGATGCCTGAATGCTTCAGACATTTTTTTGGTGCTTGTGAGGTGGCTGCTACCATTGGTCCAGTGTTGGAGACTGACATGACAACCATCCTGCAAGAGAAAATTAGAGCCAAGGTGGGGGTGAGAGACTTTGAAAAAATCCCTAAGCATACTGAGGTGACTGACAAGGATCTCATGATACAGAGTGGCTTTGGAGCTTGAAAGGGTGATGGAGCAGGGCTGGTATGAGGACAAAAGGAACCATGATGTTCTTGAGACAAGTAAGGAGGTTGACCTAGATGACATGAGAAAGAAGATTAAAATTGGTGGAGCTGATGCAGAGGGGAACAAATAAAACATATCTTTTGGAAGTATAGGGCTGAACCAATTTGAAGAAATGAAGAAGAGAAATGATGAAATTCTGATCACTTAGAAAGAATATCTGGCTGAGGTTGGAATGAGGAAAAAGGTGGAGGCTGATCTGGATAGAGTGCTACATAAACTGCAGGAAATGGAGGAGAACAAATACAAACAAGAGGCCTGGAGAGCAGTGGATGAGAAAAAACACATTTCTTGGGAAGAAGAGAAAAGCAGGATGGTAGAGATGATAAAAAAACAACAAGAACTGATAGATAGATGTATGGAAAAGGTGGATTTGTGGGATGAAAAAGAAATTTCTGAAGAGGACCTGGGAGAGAAGAATGACCCTGACAAAGATATTCCACAGGACCCACTAACTAAAGATAATTACACAGAAACTGTGGACTATAATGCTAGTCATGACTCTGTGGAGTCTCTGGGGTCAAAACTGGGGATTTCTGCCAAAGATGATAAAGACAAGGACAAGGATGGACCAACTAGAAGAAGTGATAGGAACTTGGACAAAAAAGATGCTAAGATTGAAGATTTGGCCAAAGAAAGAGCTGCTGAAAGACAATTATGGTAATTTTGCATCTACTTCTGAAGAAATAATTTCCTTATTTGAGATGGCAAATAAAGTGGGTGTTGAGCTAGGATGTACTATTGATTTGGTTAACCAAAACCTAGACCTGATTTCCAATATGGAACAGGCTAGAAGATATCTATATCTTCAGAATATCAAAAATCAAGAAGAGAAAGAAAAATCAAAAAGCTCTCCAGATCTTATTGATATTGCTGATGCTACATTAGAAGATTTATGCTCAGGGGATGATCACTCTGATGCAGAGTGTGAACTAGAATACTATGATAGATTGAAGAAAATATTTTCTAGTAGTAGGAAAATTAAGATTGGCACCTCAGCTACTAGTGCTGGGAAGCATGTCACATCAATTGGGGAGGGGGGGGAAGAGAAAAAAGAAAAAGAAACAATGAAAGGGATGTTCTGGAATGTGAGAGGGATTAGACAGGATATTACAAGAAATTTTATTAGGGAAACCATTGTAGATAAACACTTGGATATTTTCTTTGGGAATGGATTGCCCCTAGAGGAAAATCTGGGGGGATTTTAATTGGGATTAATAATGATACCTTTGATTTGTTGCAAGTTGAAAAGGGCACATACTTTGTCAGGACACTTCTCTTTGACAAAAAAGCTAAATTTAGCTGGAATTTGGTGACTGTTTATGGTGATTCTCAAAAAGAAGGAAAAGCAACTTTTCTAGCTGAATTATCCAAGATTTATCAAGATAACCCCCTTCCCTGTGTCATTGGGGGAGACTTCAACATTATCAGAAATAGTGCTGAAAAAATAAACCTGGAGGGGTTGATCACTTTAGTTTTGTTTTTAATGCGATAATTGAACATGCTGGGTTGAGAGACATTCCCATTAGTGGAAGGAAATATACCTGGGCAAATAATCTGCCAGAACCCACTTATGAGAAACTGGACAGAGTACTTATATGCCCAGATTGGGAAGACAAAAATCCCATGACCTTGGTTACTGCATTAGAGAGAGAGAGAGATTTCTGATCATACCCCTCTACTGTTAGACTCAGGGGAATAGAAAACTTCCTCACCTATATTCAAATTTGAGAATGCCTGGATGCACATGGAGGGCTTTAATGTATTTGTTGAAAAAAATTGGGAGGTGAAATGTAATGGGTCCAGCTTGGACACCTGACAAAAGAAGCTTAGGAATATTAGACAGAAAATAAAAGGCTAGATTTTAAATGCAAATGCTATATACAGGAAGAGGAAAAAGGAATTATTAAACATGCTTGATATTATGGACAAAAATGCACGCCCAGGAAAGAATTATGGAAAAATAATTGAGGAGAGAGTTGAAAGAGATCCTCAAACTAGAAGAAACCAAGTGGCTGCAAAGATATAAGGATAAAGAAATTAAAGAATGAGATTCTAATACCAGATACTATCGTGCTAAAGTGAATGGTAGAAGAAGAAAAAACAGAATCATCAAATTGGAACAAGATGGGGAAGTGATTGAAGGAGAAAAAGAACTAATGGACTACATTACCACATTTTATAAAAACCTCTTTGGTCAAGCTGAGACTTCTAGTATAAACCTTAATATACAAGGGGCTACAGAAATTTCCCCTCAAACTCAAGAGGAATTGATTAAAAACTTCTCTATGGAGGAGATCAAGGAGGTAGTCTTATCTATGGAAAAAAACAAAAGCCCAGGTCCTGATGGATTTGCTATTGAGTTTTATCAAAACTTCTGGGACTTAATTAAAAATGACCTAAAGAATATCTTAGATGATTTTCACAGGGGGGTGGTTGATTTTGCTAGACTAAAATTCAGGCCCATTTGCCTCTTGAATGTTAGCTTCAAAATCATTACTAAAGTCCTAATGAACAGACTCAACAAGGTTGTCAATCCAATTATCTCGCCCTTACAAACTGCCTTTGTTAAGGGCAAATATATCATGGAAGGAGTGGTCATCC